>NW_008240228.1:5960941-5968842 GCF_000691975.1 Corvus brachyrhynchos
GGAGCACCTGGAGAGAAGCTGAGAGTCCAACGGGAGGGGCAAGGTGCAATGAATTTCACAGCTGAGCTCCGGCACCTGGTGGGCAGGTCAGGGCAGCGAGGCTCAGTGAGCTCGGTGGGTAGCCCCGAGGTGGGTGTGCCTCCTCACCCAAGCCCTGAGTCCAGCCTGCTGGACCAAACTCCAGAGGCCTCTCCTGGTGGGATCCTCAGCCACCAGGCCCTTGCTCAAGGCACAAAGTTCTTATGTTTTTTGGGGGACAGGACATGAATCTCCTCCTTCCAATGAGAACCACATAAGGATGAATTTGTATTTTGCTGCTCTTTCAGTCTGCAAATCTAACAAAACAATTCAATCTGCTTTTTTTTTTAAATAGCAAAGATCATCATCATCATCATCATCATCATCATCATCATCAAGAAGTCAGAATTGAGAGAGGCTTTTTTTTTTCCTTGCCCCCAGGCTTTGTTCCTTTTTTTCCCTCAATGAATGAAAACTCTGATGCTGCGGAGGCCAGGAGAAATTTAGCCATAATTCAAGCAATCACACCCACATCTCCACGAGTGTGCAGGGTCAACGTGCCAGGTTTTGTTTGCTTAGGTGGCTCCCATCATTATCTGATTTCTTTCCCTCTGTGGGTCGTGGCTGTGCCGAGAAGCACGTTCCATTTATACAAATAGCATTTTAGCTCTTTAATTAAAATGCAGCATAATCACCAACAATTGAACAGCCATCACCGAGGCACAAGGCAGAACAGCTTGTTACACACAAGCCACAGAATTAAGGCTGGAGACGATTTTCATCTGTTTCCTTATTAAGGAACATAAATGAAGCCTTATATTATTTGAAGATGCTTAGAGAATATAGGTATGAGCACTTGGTGGGTTAATCACTTCCAGACAGAAGACTATTGGTAATTTCTTTAATTACAGTACAACTAATCAAACACAGAACACTCAAAAGAATTGGCTGGTTCCTATGGATTAGACTGCAGGGGTCCCATCTAATTTCAGCGACTTAACCCACGATTTCCAGTAACGTATCGCAACTCCAACTCCAGAACAAAACCCAAGGCTGCATAGCAGATGGTGAGGTTACCATACCAGTGTCTGTATTTTTATTTAACACAGCCACAGCTGAGGTTTGGTGGGAAGGGAACATTAACAATCAAGTGAACTGATCGAATGCAGCTCTTGCTATGGAGTCAGGGTAATCAGGTTAAACTTGCTGCAAAAAGCTAAGTTCACAAACCCATAAAAGTCACCTAATTGCAGCCTTTGTTCATAAGAGCAAATACAACTGTCAAAGCAAATGCAAGTGTATGAACTGCTGCCTTTGCTTTCGTGTTTAAGACTGGAATTTTTCTTTATACTGCAACTTAATTACCTTTATTTATGGAGTTTCAATGTATGAAATAATTTACTGTCATTCCCTTAATATTTTCCTGAATGACTTCATTTTCTATTTATTTTTAACATGCATTTTTCATATTTTTAAAAGCCTTTTATAAAATTAAGATGTTTATATTTGGCTGATTCTGACATAAAAATAGAATGAGACCAGTGAGTCAGAAATAAGCTCTAGAGAAGACCTAAAGAATCTTAAATGTACCCAAAGTGACACATGGAATAATAATTATTTTTACATGGGCTGTGATGGAGAAGGTAATAGAGTACATTACAATGCATGAAAATAATAACGTGTCTTTAATCCAACATATGGTTTTCATGAAAGATGAACTTAAACTACAGACCAACCAGAGGGGGAAAAAAAAGGAAGGCCAGTGACTGAACACAGGGACAGACAATTTACTACCTTAATATTAATAGAGAAGGGAAAATATCTTTCTGGCAGAGTCTATTCACACAAGAATGAAAAGATAAATTTCAGGGAAATTCTCTTCATCAAATACAGCAGTTGGAAAGAATTTAAATGCCATCCTTTGCTTCCCCATCTTAAAACAGAAAGGGATTGCCCAAAAAGTTTGAGACACCTCTGGATTTTCACAGCTGATTTGTAATATGCACTTCTGCTTCTCGATTCTCCAGGGAACTTGGTATCCTCCTGCTAAATCTCATTTATAGTCCAGCCAATTCTCACCTTGAATTTTCTAGGAGCCTTCTGACCTCAGGTGCACAAAGTTAATTCCTCCTCGTAATTTATCTTATCCTTCTTTCCAGCTAATTCAATTACTGCTCGATTAGTGACACCAGACAAACGAGAAAATAAACCTGGGATATCATTAACGAATAGAGCCAGGGAATTCACCTGCAGGTTTCCATGAGAGACCTTTTCAGCAGGGCACAGTGTCGTGAGGAATGACCTGGGGATCCCAGTGCCACCCTCCAGAGTGGCCCTGAGATCACAGGATGGGTCACACACCTGGTCCTGCTCAGCACCGAGTCAGTGCTATGGGATCCAGGCTCCTTCCTCTCTGGAGAGTTGCGCAATTTCCCTGAATCCCAGTTCCCAAATTAAAAAATAGTAAGAATGACACTTGTTTATCTCGATAGGAAGATAAAGACAGCAGTGCCTTGGTGAAGGATA
The DNA here is from genome assembly GCF_000691975.1 of Corvus brachyrhynchos. Classification (NCBI taxonomy): domain Eukaryota; kingdom Metazoa; phylum Chordata; class Aves; order Passeriformes; family Corvidae; genus Corvus; species Corvus brachyrhynchos. Next base: position 5,963,486 of record NW_008240228.1, read on the forward strand.
GGAGTGAGTCACAGAGCTGAACGCAGAGATGACAGCTAGCTGGGAAATTGGCTTCTCCCAGAAATGCTGGTTTCGCGTTATGCATCCGAAGGCAGGCTGCTCTCGGGCAGCAAAGCCCCGAGGTAATGAATGATTTGCTGCACGTGCCTTCCCAAGGCGCTTTGCTGACTACAGGAAGGTTCAACCAAATACTCCGAGGCTTCCCCAAATGCTCGAGCGGATACTCCAGCACACCATTCCTCCTCCTACCTGCTCACTTAACAGCATTTGCTCCCTGTGCTCTGCAAACAGTTCCCTTTGCTTTGGCTCCAGCCAGAGAGGATATGAGATGGAAGTGGAAGGCAAATTCTGCTGGTCCCAGAGCTCCAGGGAGTCCTGCTGTAGTTTGTTAAACGACACCATTAACAGTCCTTCTTTAACAGTCCTGCTCTCCCGCCACTCCAGAGCTGCTCTCAAGTCTACACAGATGGAAAAATATTTTCCTCCTTCCCATCTCCTCCAGCTGGAAGAGGATTGCTCCTCTAGTAAATCCCACCAAGAGACAGAACCGTGCACTGCTGCAGCACGAGAAACATGACACTGCACCTTGTGAGGGAAAACTGCACATGCTGGGCACGGTTAATGTGCTGCTGTGGAGCTCTGTTGAGATAAATGCAGTTTTGCCACACAAAAAAGAGATTATGAGGAATATTAAAAAAGGCATCATTTCCCACCATGTCAAATTGCTACCCAAAAGCGGAGTTTTTAGTATTCATCTAACTGGCCTTTTAACAGCATAAATAGAATGTTGTTATCTCCAGAGCAATGCTACAAAAGGTGATTTCAGACAGAGTAGCAGGGAAAGCTGATGAACCTGACAAAAATAAACATTCTGTGAAGATGATGTTTCTGCTAGCACAGATGGGTTACAGCACAAACCACTTACAGCCAGAACAGTGATTCATCAAAATTATTTCACAGGGTTTGCCACGTGGTACCGCAGCAGCCTGAGACATTTCAGGGATCTAAAAGGTGTCAGCTGGTGTTATGCCCAGGCTCACATAAATACTCTGCTGGAGATAAACTCAAGAACCAGATAAATCTTATCCTTTGGGGAGACCTGAGCTCCAGAGTATGTTTCAAATGCAAAATTTTACATCCTGCCTCAAGAAACTGTGTTTTTCTCAAGCAGAAATTCAGGATATTCCAAGTTCTCCAGTACCACTGCATCTCCACTGTTTTATTCTCCAGTATTAGCATATGCTTGGCTTGAAAACAGGGACCTCTTTAATCAAGGCTTATTTGGCTATTGTACTTCTGGAATTATGAGATCACCAAAGGACCCAGCTTAGGATAATGATAGTGAATAGAACAACTTTGGCTTAACAGGGAAGTATAAATTATGTCTCATGAGGATACACCCACCTTGTGCCAACTGGTTAAGCAGTGCTCCCACAGATGTTTCATACATACAAACTTCTCAAATCCCATATTTTCATTAAAAAATGACCATAAAAATGAAGATGCTCAGCTGAAGATGACTGCTTCACCCAGTGCCACAGACATCTTTTCCTTATTTCATTTAAGGTTTTGAAGCATGGTTTGGAGCAGTGCCCTCTTTGGTCAGCACACTGGAGCCAATCCTGTAGTATTTACACAGTGGGTGTCGGATGGAGCAAACCAGAGTTAAGGCACTGGGTGTTGAGCTGCCACTGCCACGTCCTTGGTGGGTGCAGAGGTAGAACCCCCCTGCTGCTGGAGGCAAAACCACAACCAAACAAACAGCTCCACGTAAAGCAAGGAAAAATTATTTATTTTCCCTTGATCCACAGGAAGAGGAAACTTTTCCAGGGAGCCCATAGCCAGCAACAGACTATTCACTGCCTGTGCCTGCTTGCTGCTGGCCAGAGCCGTGGGGCAGCGAGGAAACAGCAGGATTTGGGACAGCCCTGACACCCCCACTGCTGCTGGGCAGGGATCTCCCACCCAGCAACACCCCATGTCCTATCCCTGCCCTCCAGGATGCTTTGGATGTCCTGAAGCCCCTCTGCAGGTAGATGGCACATCCTGGAGCCAGGAACTCAGTGAGCACTGTGAGGAAATTTGTTGAAGGTGCAGCATTTCCGAGCAAACGCACATTCATGGCTCTCCCTGGAACAAGGCTTCCAGTATAACTGTGGTCAGAATCTGCTCCAAAGGAAGCTAGGCTTATTTATATTCTGGAGACAGATTTGAGCCCTTAGTATCTTGTTTTCCATACTCACTTTAACAAAGCATGCCTTTTCCAAGGCTTGCTAATGAGCCTAGCATACTTAGGGAAAAAATGTAAAATATACAAACTCACTGTCAGATGGGTTTTTCCAAGACCTGGACTGAAACTCAGAGAAATAAGAAATAAATGCTATGTCCCTCCAAATATCTTACAAACTCTGATGAAGAAAAAAAACCCCAACCTTGACTTTTCAGCCAAATCTCCCAGCTGCTTTTGCAATTCAAAACAGGTCTGGCTGAAGAGTTGGTTCATTTTTATAAATCCAGTCCCTTTTCACAAAAAAATGTTACTTTAATAACATCCAAATCCTGATTATTTTGTGCTTAAAACCAAACTTTTTAAAGGACAGTGCCTCTTCCTGCACTGCATTTTCACCCAACATACATGAAAGCACTTTTGTGTTTCTTTTGGAAAGACCGTGCCCTTCCAGAACCAATGCTGTTACCCAGGGACTAGGATGGGTGAATTTGAGAAGAAAAGTCATAAATCAAGATAAAAAGATAGCATCTAAAATCTTGGAGATCAGTAAACCGTCAAAACATGCATGACACTAAATCTTCAGAAACCACGTATGTCCAAAATTCAACTAACTGGTGAACAATCAGTGCAAGCTCCAAACTGATAACACCACTCCAAATGCCAGGATACCCAAATGTCAGGTTTTGAGGGATATATTTCACTGGATTTCCTTTATTTCATCAATGCTGATCAGCACTGGACTCCCAAGGATTCTTCTCCCTTCTTGCGGGTGTAAGATTTCCAAGGATCTCCTTGCTACCTCACTTTTCTGATTTCCTTAGAAACTCGTGAGTAGTGTGTATTCTGTGCCTGACACCAGAAAGCATTTTTGCTATATATGCACACATTATTCACAGAATCCTGTGCAAATACATCCATTGCAAAAACACCTGTGTGTTGTCATCCGCCTCACCTGAGCAAGCTCTCCTCCACATGAGCTCTGTCCTGACAAATGACACAAAAATAACCCTCTAGGAACCAAATGTGTTTCTCAGAAATGCATCTACCAGCCTTGCCACAACGCCTTTTTCCATCTCCAAGCTCCATTACCCGAAATAGGCCTGAAGCATTTCCAAAAGGCCAGCAAGACACAAAGCAACTTTCACATATGGCTTGAAGCCTCTTGTTTCTCACCTATTACATGCCAGTGGAGGGGTCTGGGGAGGTTTGGATCAGATTAAGCCTTTGCTCCACACATGCACCAGAAGTCTCTATGGAGCTGCATCCCATAATGTGCTTGGCACCAGACTTACAGAAGTACATACTGTAACTTCTGACATCTGATGAACTTCTCCTGAAGGAAAAGTTTCCTCATCTTGGCCAGGGGCTCTCCAACGCCACAGCACACAGGAAACACTGTTATCCCTCAAATAAATAATTCATAGAATTTGGCTTAATGAAAATTTAGGAAACAAAAAATCACACCAGCATTTGCAGGTTGTCCTTAGAAGAAGGTGCCTGCCAAGATCAAAAAGCAGTCACCTGAAATGGAATTAACCAGAGATTCAGATGGAAATTCAGCTTTCTCAGATCAAGCTCTCCAGCTGGTCTTGGTGTGGAGGGAAGCACTTCTTGCTGTGCTTCCTGAGCATGTCCTCACTCTGCTGCTGAGCACCACAAAGTGCCACAGCCACTTTGCTCTTCCCTTGTGTCACGTTAGACATGAGGCCAGCTCAGCAACCAAATCTGCAGAAACTCAAGGGAAACCAAAGGCAGCACAGGCACTGCCATACAACAAACCTTACAGATGCCACACCAGGGGATGATCTGGACCCAGTGCCACCAAGAACTCACAGGCACTCAAAGAGTGACACAGCAGGAGCTCAAGTCTCCTTTCCTCAAAAGTCAGTCCTGTAGGACTTCAGGGAGCAGGGCTCCAAACCCTAATAGGGATTTTGAGAATTCCGGAGTTTGCTGCTCCAAAAACACACAATTTGACCAGCCTGCTGTCAGTGCCGATTCCTACTAAAACAAACATTTAACATGTGCAAATACTAAAAGATGAATTTCCTGTTTGAATAGTCAGCACAACAGAACATTGCCAAAGGAATCATTGCAACATTTGTCAACGTAACCAACCAACTTCCAGCCAGAAAATAGGACAACTGTGATCTGTCATTGGGAGACAGAACCAATGCCCCAGCACAGCCTCCCTGTACCAAATTCCAGGCAGAGACAAAAGATGAGCAGGATGGGGTGCAAGGAATAGTTGCTATGATCTCTTATCCTTCCCTTCCTACTCAAATAAGCCAATAATCAGCTTAGGAGTGAAAGCCCCTTTGGTACTTAGCAAAGGAACCACCCTCCAGGCAGTGACAAGTTGGAGACAGTTCTGTTCTCCCCAAAAAATCAAGTTGCTTATGACCATGCAGCTGCTTCCCTCAGGCATCTCATTAACAGAGTTACAAGCCTGGCCAAAGCTCCACAGCAGACATGTAAAGGCAGTGCAATGATGGCAATGACAAGTCATTAATATTGACAAGAAATTGCACTTCAAGCTTTCTTTAATAAATAATTCCAAGGTCTTCGCTTATTTTTTAAGCGATCACACATTCCTCATCACTCACAAGGAATAATTGGTAGCAGAAAGGTTTAACTTCAGTTCTAAGGGAAAAGGTGTTGCTGCTGACAGCCCATTGCACAGGTGTGTGCTGGTCCCAGCAGGTGTGTCCCAGTCCTCAGCATTTCCTTCCTGCGCAGACTCACGGGAAAGCTGTTTGTATGTGCAGTGGGACACTCTCATCCATGAGAGATGTCACTTTATCAGTGGAAGTGATGCTGATGTGGCTATGGGGGTTTTAACCTTTTTCAGGAACCAGAAATTCCTCTACAGGCTGAGTGCCTGAAAAGTTATGACAGTTGTGTGCAGAAAAGGTAAATGTTATCAATTTTGCTTTTAGAATTATGTAGAAAAAGCAGAAGGAGACAAATTAAATGCAGTCTGATTTGCCCAGGTGGTTAAAGAATCCTCCAGTGCCAAAGAGGTGGTTTCTGGCCACAAGTGGCCAGGGGTAAATTTCCTTTGTGAACTTGCTGCCAGTGGAAAGCTGGTGGAGACTTTTCTGAGCCGCTTCTTACTATTGTGGCA
>NW_008240228.1:5968866-5991476 GCF_000691975.1 Corvus brachyrhynchos
TGTAGCAGAGCACTTTCTATTATCTCAACTAGAAGATACTACAGAAAAGCTGCAGGAGCAAGACACAGCTGATTTCCCAGTGTTCCTTCCCTGGATACCTGCACAGAGCCTGCAGGGACAAAAGGAGCTGCTGCCATCCCTGGCAGCTCGCATGCCTGGGATTTGTAAATGTGAACGGAGCCCTTAACTTCCAAAACCCTTCTTCCTGTTTTCTATTTTAAACTAAAAGGAGCCACTCAGAACTTGCAGAAGAAGGCAGGGCCCTATAGCTCTCCAGGCTCGGGGCATCTGAAGCAGTAGCGGAAAATGTTGTGTTTGCAAGTTGTTGCTGCTGCTCTTTGTAACTTTGTTAATGAAATTTGCACTTTTGTTTTAAAACACAGAAAGTAGCAATGGAAGCGGAGGGAAAAGGCACAATTGGCATAGTTCATGTAAGACACCCGAGTCAATATATCAAACATTTCCAGGGCCATACTCTGTTTCCAGCTCACTTCCATGCATTGTGGATGGTAGTTTCCCTCGTTTCCTTTGGGATACCACCCCCAGATATAATCCAGCTCATTCTCAAGAAGCTCCTCTCAATATCCAAGCTCAGTATTCTCTTTTCATTACTTTTATCTCACCAGTCTTGATTATCCTTTTCCCCTCGTTTTAAATCGCTCCTTTTTTACTTGGATATATTAATGCTCTCCCTCTCAGAGATAATCAATGGAACAGTTGCATTCAGAAAAACCCAAGATGAACATAATTAATTAATAAGAAAAATTCATAAATCACTGCCACACTCTCTAATTAGCCACTTCCCACTCCTGCACAACAGCAAACCCTGTCTTGAGAGTTTGGACTCAATTATTTGACACAACGTTTGGAGGATGAAGACCCAAATGCATCTTTAAACACACAGAGCAGTTTCCTGAAGTGAGGCCATGCAGTTTGAAGCAGTTAAATCCAGCTGGCTGCATGATCCATACAGCTGTGGCTTCCCTCAGCTCTTAAATAAAATATTAGGGTGTGTTTCTATTGTTTGTTGGCTGTCATCAGCCCATCTTTCAGCTGACGGGGGTTAAAGGCTATGTAGATTCCTGGGACAGCTGTTTGGTAATTGTCACAGGCAGTTACTTGGTAACCCAGGAACGGCAATCTCAGGAGGTGGATTCTTGGTTGCTAAGCGATAAATTCAGGTAAAATAACCTTTTCCTGGATTTTATTGCAACTACAGGCTCCAACTGTATAGTCCTGAGCTTTTTTTTTTCCCCCCCTTTCTTCCCAGGGATGGGATTTAAAATTATGGCTGAATAACTTTGCTGGGATCTCATGCAGCATTCAGTGTGGGTTAAATGAAGAGGCACCATATTCCACTGCTATTTAAAAGGATAAATCCACAACAGGCTTCTACAGCACACTGCAGCGCGTGCTGTTCATTTGCTGGGTGCAGAGCAGAAGAGTGATTTACACAACAACAAGCTAAGCAAAACAGAGAAAGGGGCAGGTGCTGCTCCAAAAAGGACTTGCTCTTCCTATTTCCCTTTTTGGGGTTAGAAATTTTTAAAATTTATTTATTTTTAAGAAACTGCAACATCCAGGTTTGAGCTGAGCCAGATGCTTTTGTGCCTAAGGCTCACTGAGCAAAGCACTGCCCTTGGCAGCATTGTAGGGGTCAAACTCCCACATGGACACAAAGTCCTGCAGCAGTTTCCCCATGTATGTGTCACAAGCAGGAGCTCAGAACCTCAGCTTCAGAGGGAGCTCTCAGAGCTCTGTAATTTCTTCACCTATGAAACAGATACTGGTAAGACTTATTTTTCTGCACGGCAACCTTATTTATGAAAGCCTTTGAGGGTGAAATCCTCAATCTTCATTTTTAACAAAGGTATTTTTATTGGTTGCTGCCTTATCATTATTTAATAATTCTCATGTCCGTTTTCAAGGAAATTAATAAATCAACACATGCCTTCCTCCAGAAAAGATGTGCAAACAGAATTTGGCTGAGTTGGCTGCACTAACCCCTGTTACAGAGCAGGACAGAGAAGGACTGTGGTCAGGGTTTGGCTGCTGGATGCACAAGGAAAGTCCAGCATTGGCTCCAGGCTGGGAGCTGGGTGGATTTTCCCAAAGGATCTGTGCAGCCACCCCCGTGTGTCTCAGCCAGCAGCAGCACCCACCAAGGGCAGGTACCAGCCCGGTTCCCTTTTTTGGGGTCTCTGACCAGCACAAAGAAAATTCCATCCTAATTCCTAAAACGTCCCATCTTCCTGCAGAGCAGTGGGCATGGCCTCTCCCTGTGGATCCGAAGGAGGATGTTGGTCCCTGCCCTGGGATCACGCTGTCTTTGCCACTTCATTTCCCAAACACACCAGCAGGACTTGGCAGAATTCTCTTATGTTCCTTTCAAGGGGAAGAAATCAAAGGTGTCCCTGTGTCCAGACCCTTGTACAATACCCTGCGATCTGCGAACAATTAAGCTCTCAAGAGCTGTCAAGCTGACATCGGGAACTTTCAGGGAGGATTTCTGCAGCCAGTTCTGCTACAAAACCCCAGTGAGAAAGACCAATTCTTGCCTCACTGGCAGGAACTTTACCATGTCCAGACTTGCCTTATTCCCTTGACCGGGAAGAAGTGAACTCCTCGAGCCATACTAAAAACCTAAGGATACCTCAGCTAGCAAAGGAACCCTCCTGTTCTACTAATAAAAGTTAAAGGAGTGAACTGAAACCAGAGAATTGGTTTGAATGAGAAACACGCTGACATGCAACAAACCCTTTTGTCACAAAGGTCACAGAACTGTTCCCCTTTCAAATACTGTGAAAATTACTCTTAAGGAGGAAGATGATCTGGGTTGTGTATATACAAAACCAGGAGAAAAATTATGGTTTCCAGTGAGACAAAAGGCACATTTCTCAGTGATACTACATTTCTGGTGAAGGAAGAAGCACATTTGCTGATGTTTGCCCTCACACCTGGGGAAGATGGCTCACTCCACGATGACCCAACGTTTTGATCTTGCAGGCTGCTCAGGGAAAGGTTGATGGAGTGGCCCAGCCCTGGTTCTCAACTGGAGAGCAAGTGCAAATTGTGCTTTCCACTCCTTTATGTGCCATATGGCAAGTGAGGAAGCCTGGCTGGGATTTCTTGTTGAGAATTTTAGCTTGATGCTCAATTTCTACAGCCCCAGGAACACAAAAGCTCTAAAACTGCATTGTTGTTCAAGGTACTGGGTTTGCATGCAAACAGCAGACAGAAAATCCCACCTGCTCTGGAAGAAGTCAGGTAAAATGACTCAGAGTCAATATTCAGTGAAAGACTGGGGTCTAAAGGCAGTGGAGGTCCAAGGAAGAACGGGCAGTGGATTTTGAACACACAAAAAAGCACAGAAACAAAATCCAGTAGCTGGGAACAGCACGGGGTAGGGATGGGTCACATCACACATTACAGATTTTAAAGGAAATACGTATTTCAATACATCTCATTTAAAGGTGTTAAAATCAGACCAGATGAAATACCATAATATTCTATACCCACCTATAAACCACCCATCCTAACCCATTTCACTGCTTCTTCAAAACAGGGGAAAGCAACTGTATCCAAATAAAGAGGCAAATATCTGCTTCTGTGTGATCTGAGGCTGATCCAGCACCTACGGAGTCAATGAAAACATTCCTCCTGAATTCAGTGTGGTTTGGATCAGGCTCCTCATAAGAGACAGTCTTATACCAGGGAATTTCCTATTGCAGAAGGAGAACATCTCAGATTCTGTCTCAGAACTGTCTTTCCATTCCTCAAAAACACTTTCTTGAGGAAACAAGGTGCCATCTTTTGTGAGACATTTTCAGGCAGCCTTGAATGCTGAGCAAAATGATTTTTATATAGAAATCTCATTGATAATTGGTTACTAAATATGTTTCAAAATGCTACAAAGACCTATCTCAAGAATTAAGCACAATATTATATCTCTGTGCTATGCAGAAAGGAAACAAATGTCCATTTTCCCACAGCAAATATATCATCCTATGCCCAGGAGTCATTTCTTCCCTTAAAATGGCATTACTTTCATAATATTCTTTATCCTTTTTTTTTTAATGGGTCAGATGATAATTAAACTTTCAGTAATTAAGCAATGCCTTCCTCAGAATGGCCAGGCCCTGTTTCTGTTTCCTTATTCCCCTGCTGCTTAGGCAGTATCCCTACCTAAAGCAGCAAGGATTAAACAAGCCACGACTTTTTGGGACCCAGGCAAATGGAGAGTAGAACAGAGATGGCAAAGATTTTTAACTCACACAAACCTTAAAATAGCACCCTCCTTGCTTGTCATTTTTGTCCCTTGACAGGATCTCCAGCAAAAAAAAAAAAAATTTTGCATTTTCAGTCTCACAAAAACCATGGGTTCTCCAGCAATGAGGCAACGGAAAAAATCAATACTTGCCATGTACCATGTAACCAATAGAATAAGGGCAATGATTTATGTATGGATGGATGCAGACTGAATCAGCTGGGGCCTCAAACACAGGCAGAGAGAGAAGGAGCGAGAGAGAAAGAGGTGTGGGGGTGAGCTGGACTGCAGTGATTATTCCTACACTATGGCCAGATTTTTTTTTCTGCAGCAATAATCCCCCTCCCTGGCGCTGCAGGACGTAGAGGAAGGACTAGCAATGTGTGGAATATATGCTGGACCAGCTTTTCTCTTTTCGCCTCAGAATAATGATGCTATGTTGAATATTGAGGTACAGTAAAAAAGGAAGAATGATACATGGGCTGCAGTCCTTCAGGCTTCCAGCTACCTCCACCCTAATAAAGAGCAGCCCAGTGGGGCAACAAGAAATAGTTTAAAGAGTCAAATTATCAACAGGATAAAAATGTACCATCACTGCTTCATGACAAGAAAAAGCAGGAAGGGCTCACTGAAGAGAACTACTTACACCCCAGGAGTTTCTGCTGAGAATATAGTTTTGTAAATTGGATTACCAGGGACACAGCACCATAAGGTATTTAATGACTGTGGTAACTTTTAGGATATCTAATACTGCTGTTGCTTTAGAAACAAAAGCATCATGCTAAAGATTTACTTGTCTGTTTGTGTGATGTAGGCTACCAACAAACACTTATCCAAACTATATTCAATGCTTTATTGCTGTACTGTTAATAAATAGCTCGTAGATGACTTTAAAGTGAGAGTAATTTGCTGCAGAAATGTCATATTATTTTATTAAAAATAGCTCCTCTGCAGTTTGTGCCAAGTGCTAAAATAATCCGTAAACATTCCTGCAATTCCTCGGAATTTAGTCTGTATTTACATTTTGCAGAATCAGATGTTCGTTCAGGACTTCAATATCGTAGTTTGCCATGAAGTAATCTTGCTGTAATTAATATTTCTGCCACAATTACCACTGATGACTGAATCAATTCTCTTTTCTTTCTATAACATTTAGACCTTGGTATTTTCAGTCTCTCTCTTAAAAGGTAAAATATTTCAGATAATGCTATAGAACAATAGGAGGCCACCAGTTAAATACACCAGTTAGGCAATGTTAGGGTCAATTAAAGCTTTAAGAATTGGGGAACATTTGAAAGCCTTGAATTTTATATGTCTGGGAATTTATCAGGTCAGAATAGAACAGAAATAATTTCCATTCTGCCTTCCCACACCATATTATGACAATATGCTCGCGAGATTAATCACCAGCTACCGAGCAATTGTGTTTAATGGCGAAAATATCAATGAACATAGGGACAAAATTTAGTTTAGGTATAAGTAGGTTTTTGTTTTCTAAAGAATGTGGTTACATGTCACCAGACTTTGCACTTGAATTATAAAAATTCTGAGCATTTTGCTTTGATATTACCTACCCATACTGTGCTTAGCATAACAGAGCATACACCTGTATGGGCATAGCAAAAGAGCAGGAAAATAAGACCCTGAAAACAGAGCTGGTATTTAATTTCCCAGTCAGCTGACAATGGCAGACAACAATAAATTTCAGGGAATGAAAATATGAAACACGTTCTAAAGCAGAATGAGGATAAACAGCTTGTTCTTAATTCAGTTGGAAAATCCTTCTGGTGGCAAACACTCAACAGCAGTAACAACTATCCATTCCTAGATCTCTCATCCCTCTGTTTTTATTCATCCCACAAATTAGAATCTTGATAAATTTAAACATTTCTAAGGCCTTAGAATTATGTTAGGAGACAATGGACAAAGATGCAGCCCATGGGCCAAACAAAGCACAACAGACCACGAGCCACAGGTGAAGACACCTTAGCAGCAACTTCTGATGTAGAAATTAAATGATGCGCACAATTCAAGGGGATTCTTCCAACTACCCAAAGTCCTGGAACAGAACAGGCTATGGAGAGGCTTACCTTGGAGCAATAATTGTAATTCTCCTCCTGCATTCTCTCTCTCTTCAATATATAGAACAGAAACTCCACAGATGATGATGGACTTCCTTGACTTTAGTTCTGAGCTTCACCCAGAAGGCCACGGAGCTATGCCCTTTGGAAGGAGGAGAGGGAATAACATGGAAAGCTTGGTACCAGCCTGAGGGAAGAAGTGAAGAGCCAACAGAACAGGTACCAGCTCTCCACAGCACCAGGGCCAGGTGAGTTACACGAGCAAACACTATTTTGGAGGCAGGGACGTGGGAATTCTTGTTGAAAATTAATGAAAGAATTTTCCTTTCTCCTGGCCCTGCACTGCTCTGATAACTTGAAACACAAATTTGTGCAGTTAAAAAACCTGAGCAAAGCCTCTTTCAGTGTTTGAATACAGCAGCAGAGTTCACTTTAAAGCAACACCAGGCAGGTCCACATATCAGAAACAAAAGGAGAGGTGCACTGTCACTCCTGCAGTCCTGCACTGCTCTCTCTGCTCAAAGGTTTTGATTGGCAAAGGAACTTCAGAAATTGAGCAGGAGTGTTATAATTAGGAAAACATTACAGAAACGATTGCATTTGCAATACAGAAAATTATCCTAATGTTTCACATCTACCAATAAATGTCTGTTTCTGTCCAGCACATGATGTTCTCTTTGCAAATCACCATTTGAAAATACACTGAAGTTGAAGAGAACATGGTGAAATCCACAGCTGAATTTTAAAAAGCTGATATACAAAATACTAGAGAAAAAAAACCAAGCTTATTTATCATTTTAAAAAGAAAATATTTTAATCTGATGTTTACTGCATTTCATTTCCTTAGCATGATTTCAGCTTTTGCTAGGAGAAATACACAGTCAGGGCACAGGCTTGCTCCCATTTACACTAATGGTGAGATTACCAGTAAAACTATTCTTGCTGACATCTTATTATTATTTTAAATATTTGTGCTTTGGAAGTGACTACAAAAACGAAGCTGGTGTGTGACTTTGTTTTAACAAATGTGCTATTTTTAATTCATTTTCAATACCAGGAAATATATGTATACAACTGTGTGTTAACATGTTTTCAAATGAACGTGCTAAAATCTCACATTTCTCTAAAAGCAGCAGGATAATTTAGAATTATTTAGGGACACACCTGCAGAAACACATTTACAACTTTTTCTGACATTAAAGTGTTGTAGTTTGTCCCATGAATAAGGAAATGTCACAGAATGTCACAGGTTGAAATGACTCATCATGCTCTAAAAACCAGGATGCTGTGGAACAGCAACATTTAGTTTTTTGATGTTTTCATAATTTTTTGTCTTGGTGTGGTCAAAGAACCATCAATATTTGTTGGAAACTGCTAAAGTACTTCTGCAAAGTGTAGCACTGTCAGCCCCAACTAAAACCAGCTCCTGGGGGAATGAACAGTCCGAGATCCTGCCTAACACAAAGCAGAGTAAACCAGGGAATTTAAGAGAAATACAATGCCTGCAAGGTGTCAAATTTAAAACACAGTAAGAGGGGGGAAAAAAAAGGCAACCCAAAAGTATTGCAGGCCCTGATTTTGGAAGCGCTTGGATCACAAAAGCAGCACCCACTCTGCAAACAAGCTGGTGTTCTCCAGGCACAGCCTCAGTGCTGGGGAAAAAATCCAAAGGGGAAACTGAGCCCTGATATTTGCCATATAACAAGCCCCAAATATTGGTGTATCGATGCCCCCTGAGCAGTTGGAGAGCTGGCAGTGATCATTTGCAATTACTGTAATTGCATTCATTCTTTGCTATCATTTCCCGTACTTACAGCGCACAACATCTGATTCTTTTATCTCATGCAAACCACCCCAACTCTGTCAACAGCTCCTGAATTTTTAAAGAGGTACCTCTCCCTCCCCTCTTTTATTCTGCCTGAAATTTTCTGGCCCCAGATCCTCAGATAGAGCAGATTCCATGGATTAAACAGTTCTATAGCAGTCACCTAATAAAACACTATTAATTCTAATAGATTTTTGTTTCTTCTACCAATGATATTTCCATGGCAACATTTTCAGGTTCTATTGTTGAGGGTGTTCTTCATTCCCAGAGCAGGTTAACCACAGGGCAGGAAGGGCAGGCTGTTGGTCAGCCTTTATTTTCTCTGGTCCTTCAACAAAGGTTAGTTGAGGTCACCAAAAGCCAAAGGGTAATTACTTTTCCTCAACAGGGTTAAAGTCACATAGATTGCTATTGAGACAACTGTATGGACGACCTTCAGGATTTTATGTTCAATCTTCTTTTCTTTTAGCAGAGCAAATGTTAATAAGGAAACAGAGAGGGTAAAAGCCCGGTGAGCTGCACACTCTGCAGCTCCACACTCTGCAGTTCTGCTCCTGACTGTTTGTGCAGTTTTGAACAAAAATGCCTTTAGGTGAGCCCAGACCACAAAAGGCTGCACACTGATTAAGTGTGAAAGCTGTCAGTAGCCAAAAAGGACCTGCTCTGGGACTTCTCTAGTCAATTAACAATATTCCAACTGAAATAAGAATTTTTTAAGAGAGCCAGCACCCCTATATTCTGTTTCAGTGGCCTCCATTTCATCACTAATGTCACTTGCTTCACTCAAAAGAATGAGCTGGGATTGCAAGTTTTAACTAGGGAAGACTTTAGTACTTAAGTGTCTCAGGCCTGGCTCCTTCTTTCAGCTTCCCATGGAATAGCCAGCAAGTCAGGAGCCTGGTGGGATGGAGGAGAGGCAGCAGTTCTCACCTGAACTGCAGGGAAAGCCAGGGAGACAGTTTGGGAAAATGAGGGGTTTACATGGATTTGGGTGAAGAAAAACGGGCTGGCAGTGCACCAGCACCTCCAGCATAATGTGCTATGCTATATAAAGTGGAAATGCACTCACACTGTGAACCTGCCAACTACAGAGATCCAGTCCATTAAAAATCCCAATGTCTAAGTGTAAATCCAGCTGGGTCTCAGGCTGTTGGGCTGGTGACAGGTACAGGTGGCACCTGGAGCTCTGGGAGCCAGCACGTCCCTGCTCGCAGCCCCTGCACCAGCACTCACAGCCAGGCACTGCTCTGCTCCTCTCCCTGCCACAAACTGAACGTCCCCTGTGGCTCCCCGGGCACCGCTGCTCTCATTACTAAAATTAACAGCGCTGGGTTACTTTTTGTGGTACACTTTAAAGTAAATATTGCAGCAGTGAAAGTCAATAATGCAAAGCAAGGGGAAAAAGAAGGGGAAGGTGTCGTCCTTCTCAGCCTTAGTTTCAGTTTTCTGTTGTCTGGCTACTCTTCTCAAGCTCAATGTTGACTAAATAAATAAATAAATAAATAATACAAGGATCAGGTCCTGATCATTAAAATATCCATTATGAGTCAGGGAAGTGCAACTCAGCCTCTTGATTGATGCATTACGGCGTAAGCTCAGCGCAAGTTATAAATAATCCCAATGCTGATAGATGACAAATGGAAGATTTGGTAATCAATCAATTCAAATGGGGCTAAATGGAAGAATAATGCATCATTTATACTTGGCTGTATTGTACAGTATGTAAATTATTGAGTGCTTGCTGTACCACTGTCATATCAAAGAGTGGTGGACAAACAGATGCTCATGAAACACAATTATCAGACTCTGTTTAAGCACCTCTGGGACACAGCCAAAGGGCCACAGAAACTTTCTTCTCTCCAACCTGAACAAGGGCAGATCTGTCTGCTCAGAAGTTTCCCTTTTCCCAGGAACAGAAACTGCTGCCTTCAGAGTTCAAATAGCAATTCTCAAACAGAAATCATGTCTACCAGCATTGCAGACAGTATCAAATTCAGGATAAATGCATTATGGAGACCATTCTCTAAGAAAGAGCTCCGGACACAGGAATCTAAGAGCTGAAGTTTCATATATAACTTGCATCTGCAACATGTAGGAGAATCAAACACACTGTGCTAGGAAAAGCTGTGTTTTAAAGGCTCTCAAGCCTTATTCCATTATGAAATGACCCTATACCACAACCACACAGTTACAATTTGTTCTGAACTTGCAGTCTTATGCGTCGCTAAATTAATTAAGAATTGTTGGAAAGGGAATTTGCACTTGGAAGTGTATCAGCCCCAGGCAGCAAAAAGCACAGATAACCAATGCCCAGGGGCCACCAACACCACACTGCTTCTACCTAAACCACAGAATCCCAGAAGGGTTTGGGCTGGAAGGGACCTTAAAGTAGATCCAGTTCCACTCACTGCCACGAGTGGAACCAATGTAACAGTAGAAGTCCTTCTGTCCCATCTGTTTTGGGAAAATTGGGCTTTCAGGAGAACTTATAAACATTCAGGGCGAGATTAAAAGATCCAAGGAAGTCCCAAGGAATTTCAGACAGCTGTCCTGGATTAACCTGCTTCCTTAGGACTTGTAAACAATGACAAGAGCCACAAAGTGCTGATATTGGCAGGTCAGAGGGCCAAGGAACATTTATCCACTGTTTTTGCATCATATTTAGAATATATTCCACCCAATTTCATTCCCATAACATTCTCAGAGCCAAATGCAGGCTGATTTGTATTGAATCATTAAAAGCCACAGTGACAGGATACACCTAATAAGCATTTTTATAGATTTAAAAGCCAGAAATGGCAAACCCTGCTACTAAAATATAAATTTTCAGCTTCCTTTTACTTTAGTAAATCTGCGGTAGGATATCCCAATTACTAATGATTTGTAAATGGTCATTTGGATACGCTTTGCATCTACAAACCCTGACTGAAAATGGCACAGACTTGGAGAAGTCCAACTGCACAGGCATTTGGTTGCTTTGGAATCTTCCTCTTAGGTTCCTTTTGTTGTTTTGTGAGGAGTAGACACTGAAAAACAGACTCTGAGAATCACCAAGGCTTCAAAATCGTGCTCTCATCTCCTAAGTACAGCCTGCCTTGGCCACTCTGTGTTTGTACCCACGGAGCTCCAAAATTATACGGGGTTTAGGTGAAGAGAACAACTGGAAACCCAGAAACACTGAAGACGTTTCCTGATGGTTTACACATTTCCTTCAGTTTTCTTATCATTCCTGGTCTAAGGATTAATCATACAAAGATAAGCATTTTCCAGCTGTAGTATAGAGTTGATGCTTTTAACCTGGGCTTTTAAAAGCGCAATTAACAGTGTTTGAAGCAAAAGAGACATTTTATATATCACAGTTCTTAAACAGAAATACACAGCTCCACCTGCACACACCTTAGCACAGGGGGGAAAAAAAAACCTAGAAACCTATCTTGGAGCTGGCAGAAAACCTGTGGCACTCAAAGTATCACATAGGAAAGGTAAAGAGGTTTCCCAAATAATAACACTAGAAAATGTGCAAAAACAACAAGCTGGCAAGTTCACTTTATCTCAGAAATGCACAATCTTCCCTAATTTCCCATTTCATAGTAAGACTATGAGAGGATAAACTGAGTGAGAGGATAAACTAACTGCTCCTCCATCAGGCCCACCTCATTCCTTCAAGGCCTATCCCATAAGCCAGGTGAGAGCTGTAATGTCCAGACTGGTAACTCTCTCCTACAACAGGCAAGGGAGAAAGAAATCAGTATTGCTCTAAGTTACCTTTCCCACTTCACCCCTCGTGCCATAGGGGCGGGAGGCAAGTGGGCTGTGGGATCAGTGTTTCTTTGAATGTCACTTGTGGGAAAAGCACATCCCTGGCATAGCATTTATCTGTTCACCCAAGACAAGTCCTCCCTTCCACACTGTGACCCTCTGCATCTTGATTTTCTGACAGCTTTTAAACCCCAGCTAATTAGAAGATTCACTACTCCTTATGATTCCTGACTTTCACAGTTTCTAATTAGTCTCTATAGCAGTCTATTACCGAAATGAATCAGGATATTCCACTCGGTGTGTTAAATGAGAATCACCAACAAACATTACATTTTCTCCTTAGCATTATTTACCTCAGACGAAAGTAATTTAGTTCTGAGGACAGCACGTTTTAACTTTGCCGTTCAAATGAAGAAAGGTGGAAGAGAAAAAAAAAAAAGCAGGTTGAATATTAACTCTGATTCTCTTTTCCAAAATGATCCCTCAGATTAGGAGTCCTAATTGGGAAGATCTGTTACTTAGAGATAGGGCTGAAGGTCTGCACACGAGATAGGCACAGCCCAGGGCAGGGTTCCGGGACAGCTCCCGTCCCCACCCCACGTGCAGAGCTCGGCTCCGTCCTGCGCCGCAGCAGCAGCAGCAGAGTCGCCAGGCAGAGCGCTCCAAGAGGTAAGAGATGAATGAAGATTATGCCGAAATTCAGAGGGAGTTCCCTCCAGAGGGAGGCTGAAGTATGAGGTGTAGGATGCTGAGGGCTGGTTTCCATGGCAGGGGGGTGAACACCATGGACCCACCGGGTCCAGGGCTGTTCGATACCCCAGGGGCTGTCCAGCAGAAGCTCTGTTATCTAAGTGACCGTCTCTGGAGCTGGTCAATCAGCAGTGCTGGGCACTGACAGCAGCTTTGAATAGTATCTGCTTTGGAAAAACAAAAATATGTTCTGTCTGTTCTTTGAGCTCAGCCTGGAGACCAGAGATGGTCACCACTGGGTGACCTTTCCCTCTGGGAAAGAGAGCACCAACAGCTTCCCCAGGGTGATGGTCTTTAGCTACAAAAATTTGAGCAGCAAATCATAAATAATATTTACTTCCATCTTCATCCAGTGCAGCAAAAGACTGAGCTTAGTTTTCAACTTCCAATTTTAAGATCAACAAACACAGTCTTATCCTCTTCATACCTTTTATTGCATTATAGAAACTTCTTTCAATCTCATGCAAGTTGCATCATCTGATGCAGCTCAGCCACAGCACAACTCCTATCAGTAGTAGTTAGCAGATTGAACACTCTCACAGCTCTTAGATTTGGGGCATAATAGTAAAAAAAGCCTTCACTGGCTGCTGCCCAGTACATGTAAAGAGAGGTTTTTAAAAATACCAAATTCTCTGTATAACCATACAGTCACCAGCCTGTACTGAAGATCCAGAAGACACTAAAACAAGTATTATATTAGAGTTTCTTGCCACTACTGTTATTAGAATATTCTGCTGAAATCAGAGGCAAGACCTAACAACCAAATTCATCTCAGAGTATCTGCAGCATCTCACTGGATTTGTCTAGGGGAGTTCACACTACCCAGGCTCAGGACTGAATCCATCTCAGCTCTCTGTGTGGTGGTTTCTGTATTTCAGCCTACAAAAGGCACTTCTGCAAAACCAGCAGGTTTATCTGAACATTTCAGCATCACACACACCCCCAAAATGCCCTTTCCAGGGACAATCATGCATTCAAAAGCTGCTTAAACGGCACTACAATTTTAATGGTGTTTTGAGGAAATCTCTTGTTATGTATATTTGCAATGGGGCACATTTGTCCTAATATTCACTACCAACCATTTGTCAAATCATTATTTTAGGAAAGCAAATTAGGAAGATGCAAAAGCACTTTTTTTCAACTGAAATAAATTTCAGAAAAGCTTAAAAAGACTTTTATACTTCTTGCCTGACACTTTTTATTCAGTACTAACTAGGCATTAGTCTGCTATAGTAGCTGTCCTTGCCCACAAAAATAGAGGAATCAGAAAATTAGTTATGATCTTCATCCTGTGGATCCCAAAATGCTCTTATCCCTGCAGAAAATGTAATTTGCAGATTCCACAAAGCTGGAAAGAACCTTGCCTATTTTAGTGTCCATCACATTTCTATCAGCACTGAACATTTTACAGGAAAGATTTCCAAAACAACATTTTCTATGTGCAGGACTAAGTGATTGCATTTAATAACTGCTTTAACAAAAGCTTCCCCTGCTCCATTAATTTTGTTGCCAGCCTGTGTTCCAGCAGCAGACAAAGAGTTAATGTCAAAATACATCTTCTGATACCCCGACTGCCCTTCCCCATCCATTGTTTTCAAACTTCTTTTGAATGGTCAGAAATTTTCTGCCTGAATAAACTCTCAACAGAAAAGAGAACTGGAGCAAACAGAAAAATGAGTAAAATAAAACCAAACTCTGTGGGCAATATAGAAAGGAGACCTGTTTATAAAATAAAATATTTCTAGCACCAGCATTTATTGTGAAAGTACGGTAATTTGAAAATGTAAATTTTGCTCCCTGAAGCAAAATTATAATAAAGGTGACAACATTCTTAACAATATGGTATACCTGGTAAATTTATCTTTGGATGATTTGATACCCAGAATGGAAAAGAAATTAACCCAACTCTTTGGGAAGCATTTATAAAAATTATTTGCAAAATAACAAATCCCTGCTTTCATGCTGCTATTCATGTCCCAGCTTTCCTTTAGACTGAAATTTAGGCAAATACTGCTAGAAGTTACTTGTCACTAATACACAGGAGCTTCTAATTCCACTGTTTTGCTCACTCTTAGAATTCTCATTTTACTGTCAGGAGCAAAAACTCTATTCTTATAAAAACCAAGAGCTGCATTTCAGTTATGGTTATCTATTGATTCAGTTACACTTGAATTGATCTCAAATTGTTTCAAGCAACTGTTCTGCACCCAAAACACCACATGAACCACAGAAACCAGATCAATAGATTTCAAGTGAAATAATTGTTTTCCTTTGTAAGACCCCATTACTCCTTGAATGCAGAACTGTTTGATTGACCTCCAGGAAAGCAGCAGATGTGAATAAGCCAAGCACCTCAGGTCTTATCGGTTAAAGTGAGGCCTTGGAAATTACATGGAAGCACCCGGAACGTGCTCGGGAGCTGTGGGAAAGGCACAGCTGGAAAAGCAGCAAACCTGCATTTGACTCTGATAACGGGAGAGCAGTGGGACACACAGGGAAAGAACAGACTTTGGGAGTTAGTCACTCATGAACACACAGCAAAATATTTCACTAGTGAAGAAAATAATTCAAGGATTCTCCAGTGACTGGTTTGATTTACACAGTACTGGTATTAGGGAGGTTTTGGTCCTGCTTTGTGAAATTTTACACCACTGTGCCACTGAAGTCATTTTTTCCCAGTTCCTTACTAAATAATTGCAAGGCTTCGTGAGGGCAGTCATTTCCAGATTACCAGTTTCAAGTGCAGCAGCTGAGGAAATCAGGGGCAGCACATGAATTCCACTGACAAGATGCAGATTTATACCAGATTAGGAATTCAGTGGTGTGCCTGAAGTGAGATTTTGTTTATTTTAATAATAATAATACTGAAAACAAACGAAATGCTCACATTATAGCTCTGAATGTTTTTGTAAGGAATCTTGGTTGGCTCCTTGCACGTATTAGACCCGGTCTGAGCTTTACTCTTTTACGAGTGCAATTAACTGCAAACACCTTGTCATAAACATTCCAAAAGGTCAAAGAGATTGCAACAATTTTGCTAAAGAGATAAATGGTCAAATAAAACATTGAATTGTTAATTCCCAGGTGACAAAAAGCTGCAAGAGTCAGATCAATAGGAAGACATACAGAACGAATTCTGGGATAAAGGGCGGGTCAACCTTGAAGCGTTATTAACTCGATCCTGTTGTTTTGCTCGGGTACATCCTGTGTTCCAGCAGGTAACAGGGCTCTGAATAGCAAATTAATATTCACAGAACTAAAACTGGGCAGCAGAGACTGTGGAAACAAAAAGTTCTGGAAGGATTCAGCTCTATTAACTTCGCTTTTATTAAATATTGTCAGACACATACAGCCTCTCACTCCATCTTATTCCTACATTCCAATAGGGAGCTTGTAAGTGCCAAGTTTGTCACTTGAAACCGTGTTTTGAATGACTGCAGCCCCTTATTTACCAGTGAGGTAGAATGGGCTCCTATTTTCTGCTCATTTTTAGAAAAATATTAGGGAGAATTTCAAGCTGTTGGGAGCGTGAAGAAGTCTCTTCTCAAAACTATTAAATTTTCTAGACCTCTCCAGAGCAGATCACAAGATTGAAAGTTACATGCAAATAAAATCATCTCAACATTATTTAATTAGGGGCATTTACAAATAAAAGAGAGGCTTTTCCTAAAGAAGACTAGGCTACTCATGGAAGAGCAAGCATGGAAAATTGTATAATTCTGTCACAAATTAGTAACTCTCAATAGGCAGTGAAGAATATCTACCAGTATGCATAGGAAGGAACTGAGGAACTCAAACTACTCCGAAGCATTAAGCAGTGGTATAAAACACAGACAGCAATGCCTATAATGATCCCGTTGGACACTTGAAAATGAACATTTCAAAGGTCAGGAATTTTACTTCTGCCAAATTGGATACCGGTAATTTGCATAAGACTGAAAGTCAAATATCAATGTAAATTCCCCCAGTCACATGCAAATGTAATCACCCCATGCCTCCAACAGCAGTTTTATGTCAGCCAGCATGAAAAATGTAGAGAAACCCCATAAAGCACGCTGGGCTTAGGGACAGAAGTAACACGAAGACACTACATGACAAACATCTGTGCTGTACAAATGCCATGAAAACATATTTTATTCTCACAGCAAATTTTAAGGTGCTGTTAACTACCCATTCAATGATTTTTGTAAATGAAAAGAAACTCTCCTTTTGGAGTGCATTTCAGAAATGTTTGTATTTGCACAAAACTCGTGGAAACTTTGAGGTGTAATTTTAGCTTCAAAAAGACGAAGACACATTTGTGCCTTTTTCCTGAAAAGATATTTTCACTCTGCATTTTCTAAAAACATCACTTGATATCTGTAGCACAAAGCCTCAGGGCTCACTAAATTAATGGCAGTTATGCCACTAAAATTAATGGCTCTGGGATCAGGACTGACTTAGGTTTTCCTACAGTATTTAAAATTTAAAGAGAAGCCTAAGAATCTTCCACAATTCTAATATAATAGTAATAAATAATACGCACTAAATGGGTCTGTGTCAAACCAGTCGTTTGAGTCAATAAGTTTATGAAGCAAAAGGGTGTATGAAGTTTTTTCATGTAACAAAGGAGAGAATAAGCTGGTGTAAAACTCACATCTATTTGCTCATTTTTAGTTAGTTCAGACATAATGTTAGACATGACAGTATTTGTATCACCTGAACTACAACACGGAATAAAATTATTCTGTTGTTTGCACATCATCCTTTTTACCAACACAAGCCACTGTTTTAAATAACTATTTTAAATTAAAGAGAGGAAAATGAGCAGCACTTCACACACACCTTCATCACCAGCAGTGATGCTGATGGAACAGAAATGTTATTTTATTGAAGTACATGGCACTTCCTAAATATCCATAAAATACTAGATATCCCAGAGTGACTGCTGCATGGTTTAAATGCTTCAAAGTGCTATCACAATTTGTTACAAATTGAATAATGTGACATCCACAAAGTCCGGTAGTTTAACTCCAAAAGCCCTCCAGATTCACACATGGAGCCGGGCAAGATGAAGTGCAACTAATTCTCGTGCGGTTTTATTAATTACATCAAAAGAATGTGATTTGACCTCAGAACTGTGGTCTTTTCAAGAAGAGAGAGACAACTGCTGTGAAAGTGCACATCTGATGCAGCTTTCCTTGTTCCATTAAAAAGCTCCAGTCCCCCTCGTGGGACCCCGGTGGCAGCAGACACAAACAGCAGAGCCCAGCAGGAGTGTGCACAGAACAGGTGCTCCGGCTTTTTGTGGAGCGGGAACAGCCTGGGCTGCGCTCCCCCTCGGAAGCAGGGATGTACCTGGGAGCTGTCCTGCCCTCCCCACATGGCTGGGACAGGGTCCTGGCACACGCTGTGCTTGCTCACACCTAAACACCAGGAGGGCTCTTTCCGGACCAGACACAGCCTTTAGGGGTGAGACACACAACCCAGAATACTACATTAAATCAAAGATATTCATCCCAAATAGAAACACATGGATTTAAATGTTGCTCAGCAGGAGATTGGACAGAATAAAGAGGCCACACAATCACTCTATGGCAGCATCACTGCACCAGTGCAGCATGGTGAGAAACACATCCTTTATGCTGCCTGCAAAAGTACAGATTATTGGGGAGACAGCAATTAAAAACATCAGCTTTGGCTGGACAGTTTTGGTTCTCTTTCCTTCCATCTTTTCTGCCTCCTGTGCACTCTGCCTGCATAGCCTGGAGCCCCTCAGGAAGGGGGCTTCCCACCACCAGCACCAGGGACAAAGTGGCTCAGCTCTTGTTTGCCCTTGCCCATTGCCACAGCAAACACAGGCAAGGAGGATGAAAACGGAATCTGGACAAAGACGTACTGTACATACAAGTGCCTCCTAATATTAGGCGAGTCACAACATCACCCTTCGCTCCAATGATACACTCAAATCCACAGACAACAACCACAGGTACAACTGCCCGCACAGAAAGAAGCCTGTAAAGCCACTTCTTCACATAAACTGCTTCTGCCACACACCACAACTTTCACAACCACATGCTTGTGCCCGTTTTGTACATTTTAACACCCCTGCTCACAAGAAGAGGCAAAGCAAACACCAGTCTGAATCTCACTGATTCCCTCCCCACCTGTGTCACCAGCACAAGTGCTTGGCATGTATTAGCAAAATTGCATCAGTATAAAATTGCAAGGAGACCGGAATTGCTCATTAAAATCCCACTGCTGACCTTTTATAATGGCAATATAGAATTGCTGTGACTAAAGAAACAATAAAATTGCATCGGAACTTTCTCCATCTGTGCTCACAGTTAGCCACAGATCTCTTCTGCTAAATTAACACAAATTGAAATGATGTGCTGCAACTCAGCAGAGGTAGAAAATGATACAGTAAAAGGAGACCTAAGCATGTTGGTAAAGATAATTAAGAGTCTCTGCTTTCTGAAATTCAGAACTCAAACAAAACTTCATGCACAATTATACCCTTAATTTCTGTGGTTGATCACAATAATTTCAAGTGAAAACTGAGCCCTGCTGACACAAATGTCCAGGCAGAGTCATAAATCCGGTCTTGAAGGCTGAACATTTCCTTCAGTTTATAAAACTGGGGGAGAAAAGACAAGAAAGGCACTAAACGTCCCCCCAGGAGTGGCTGTGACTCACGGGGCTGTGTTACTGGTGTGGAGCTAACACTGCTGACACTGCAGGGTCTAACACAAAACAACTTCAGTCCCACGCTACCCTATAAACACAGGCTGGTGCACAACAAAAATACATGACTTGAAAGAATTTTCCACTTCTTTCTTTCGAGTATTAGCAACTGCTGTGGTTCTTGGGAATTTGCTTCTCAAATAGCCACTTGTGCAGGCAGGAGAAGGCAAAACCTGGCTGCACCTTGCAGAGCAATACAGGTGATTGCAGATACATCGTCTCCCACAGCCCTCAGCCCTGGAAAATCAGGGCACTGCTTTTGTTATTTTCTCATTTCCACCTGTGTCTGCAATAACCCCCAAACCCCTCTGTTTTGGTGAACTGTTAGGCACATGTTAAAGAGAAATACTCATTTGTCTCCAAAGTCCCAGAAAACTTCGACAGAGTTCAGAACAGGTGCTAATTTAGGGCTGAATATAAACTAATGAGACATAAAAATGTCCCTTTGGTAATTCTTTTCCAGTGCAGCAGGGGGGCATTTCTTCTCTGCCAGCTCCTCTTATTAAATGTCCATCAATGGGAAATTTGGAATATCCTTTCAGAGTGTTCCTTTAGGAAAACAGCTGAAACCTCTGAACTGTGCATCACTTCAAAACTTCTGTTAATACCACAGTTCACATAAATTCATTTTTTGAAATCATCTGCTCGGTCTGGGGGTTCAGATTGTCTCCCTACTTCCCAAGGCATATATGTTATACACTTGTTTTTAAAATCTTTAGGAACACAGAATAATCTGTTCTCCTGCCCAGTGCCTCCCGAGTTTTTTGCAAACAGCAGGATTTCTTTAATGCTGCTGATTGAATTTCCCTACTTTCTCATTTAAGGGTAGGAAAGCAACTTCTATTCCGCACCCCTCTTAGCAGATTGTAGCAAAAGAGGAAAGAGGGGGGGAAAAAACCTCACTAAAGCTCTGACAGATGGTACCCAGCGTTTGACTCATGCTGGGCTCAGCAGGACCTATAGTTTAGAAGGTTAGGACTGTCAAAAAGACTCTGCTTATCAAGTGAATAACAAAGTGTGGACTGCCAGGCTGTTTCCTATAGAAAACTTGTATTTTCCTTGTAATTCTCGGCTATCTCTCCAGTGCTTCCGAACCTTTTGGAGGAGCAGATGTTTTTCTGTTTGAGAAACAAAGTTGGGAGCTGCCATGCCGGGAGCAGCCGGCGGCACAGTAGGCCTGACTCGAGGAAGCTGTGCCCCCGTGCTGGTGTCAGCGCCGCGGTTTGGGGACCTCAGCAGGGATTTGAGAGCAGGGAGAGAACTCTTCCTCTCCACTCGCCTCCTTTTGCAGTCAGTGACAAGTTAATCTGCTCTTAGATTACTGGCCCAGCCTGAGGAATCGCTTTAGCAAAGTAATTGTGGCAAACTGGGAGCAAAGGCAGAAAGGTCTGGGCGTAAGGCAGCGCTTACCAGGCTTTTCTTTTTAAGTGATTTCCAGCTCACATCAGGCAGCATCTATCCCAGCACAGGGTGTCTGAAGTGACTGCAAATGTTAGGGAGCAGGCTGAAAGCAGTAGTGGAGTCTGCAGAAACACAGCTGAAAGGTGAACAGCTTGTAGCCATGTTTTCTGGTAAGTCTGGACTTTTAAATTCGGGCTGGGGGGAGCTGGTAAATGACTCCTGTTATTAATCACTGCTGTAGCTCTGTAAATATTCCTAATGCTTTCTTCCTGAAAATAATGTCAATTCATTTGTTGAACAAGACCATTGGTTTAGTCATAAAGTAAATTGGTACCAACAGTCAGCAGCTGCTCTTCAACAGTTAGAATTAATGAGATAGTAATTATACAGCAAAATACAATCTTATTATTGCCAACACTCAAGTCTCTGTCATTGCCTCGTTTGCTGTTTGTTCAGAGCTATGAAAAATGAAATTATCTAACTGAGTTCTGAAGTTCACGGCATATAATTAATTCAATGTGGGTTCATTGCTGTGTCTGGAATCAAAGTTGCTATGTAACAGACTTAAAACTAGTTTGGTACTAAGAAGGGCAGGGGGAGGAATCAGTGCTGGTCTGCAGTGAAGCAGAGTGGGGTGACTGCATGCAGATGATTAGTTTGGGTTACTCTGCTGCCAGAAAAGCTCCAGCAGAACAAGCATGTGGGCAAAAACTTTATTATAATTACTTATTATTTGATATCACATCAATCTCAAGGAAAAGCCATAACCAGTGTGACGCGCCTGAAGAATATAGCTCAGGGCATGCATGAGGCAGGCTGTGTGTCAGAAAGTTTTTACCCAGTTTGTAGATTAAAAACTTTCTTTGAGTAAGACAATGAACAATGAGGATAATTCTTTCATTCTTCTCTCAAATTCTGGCCTGAAACGTGGCTAATTTATTTAAGTGCTAATTTATTTAAGGCTGTTCCCCTTCGAAAAAGAGAGAGGGAATAGGCTGAGTGTACAACCTGTTGCTTTTCTCCCTCCTTTTCTTGCCTCATCTCAGTTTCTCTTCCCCAATCCAAGTATCTTCTAACAGATCACGTAGAGGTCACGACAGGAAATGGATCTGTCCAAAAATTGAGTTTGATTTCGTTTTCATGCAGTCAGTCATGAGCCCAAGTGAAGGAAACCATCAAGCAATACAGTTCTGAACCATATGTGAAAAACGAGCAGTGTTCTCACCCACCAGGCCAGGGCACACTTGATGTATCCCTGCAGAAGGTGTCATTCCCACACCTCTGTTCAACACAAACCCAAGGACCCACACAGCCACCTCAGGGAGCAGACAATTGTCCTTGTCACCTGGGCTCAGTGCAGCCAGGAACTGAGCTCCCCACAGCTCCCAGGAAAGTCTCCTCCTCCAGGTGCTACCTAAAACTCCCTTGGGCTGTGCCAAATTGCTTTGTGCTCTGGCCCAGGAGCCGTTTTCCTGCTCTTTCTGCTGTTCCAAGGCAGGTCCCAGAGAGGGACTTTGCCAGCCAGGGCTCAGGGCAGGGACACATTGTTCAGTCCTGTGGTCACTTACCAGCCTGACCTTTGAGTTTAAGCCCTGAATGCATCCACGGGTTAGTGATGAGTGATCCTTGCTGTCATGGGGCGGCTACCAAAAGGACTGAGCAGCCCATATAAAAACCAGGAGCTGCAGCACTGATGGGATGTGGAACAGAGGGAAGAGAAGCAAAGCACTTTCGTGGATAGAAACAGAAGAGTATCTGCATTAATTGTCCATATAAAACAAGCTTGCAACAAAGTCACACT
>NW_008240228.1:5991499-5992170 GCF_000691975.1 Corvus brachyrhynchos
AATGCCCAGGTTTCTCAGGAAAAAAACTTTACAAACTATAAAAATCGGTCTTAGAAAATGTATGGTCATATTCACAGGTGCATTTCAGCCATGATGTGACTTGTTTGCTTTCTTCTGATGGCACAACTCGGTCACCAGTAGCCTTTAATTCTTCACTGCTTGGATATGTTGCAAATCTTTGGGAAAAGCTCAGCTGTGGCAGCAGAAACTTTGTCCTCACTCTCTCCACATCTGCCTAGGTTACAGCTCAGACCCATGGGTATCTAAGCTACAAATGAGGCATGTGCTCTGTAACAAAGGCAGCAGATGGGCCAGCCCAGGAACACCTACCATGGCTGTACCTTTGAGAGAACTCTATCTCAAAAATGTGCCATTAAACAAATTCTATGAAGGAAGGCTCTGAATATTCGCATTGTTCTCCAGATAACAAAAATTTAAAAATTAATTATTAACCACGATCCTGAAGGCTTGAAGCTGCCTCTGGGCTGAGAGTTAATTTCAGGAAAATTGGGACAGTTTCTCGTCCATGCTTGGGGTGCTTTGTTTTGTGCCTAGTTCAGAGGATGCTATAAAATCAGATTACACAGCCAGTACCTTTTTCAAAACAAGACTTCACACTACCAGTGCAACACAAGAGCTTCAAAATGTCTCAAAGAAAGGAGAGATCAGAT
>NW_008240228.1:5992193-6007887 GCF_000691975.1 Corvus brachyrhynchos
AGAGAGATGAAGCTTTTTATTACAAACTTTCCCAGCATGTCACTGAAATGTTACCTTATTTATACCTCAAAGTAAACACACAAATAGCCACTACAGATTTTATCAAACAGACAGGAGAGGGAGCTCTCTCTTCATCCCACTCGATTAGGAATGGATTTTGCTGAATTTATTAAAATCTAACCACATTTTTACTGTGTCACATGTTACTTGTCCCTCTTTTGTCCTGGGACTGTCTCCTCTAACTCAAACTTTCCTGTGTACCACAGAAAAATGGGGGTTTTTTTATAAATTCAATATATACATTTGTAAGGCACATTTAATTTTGGTACAGGAAAAAAATGAAAATGTAATTCCTACTGACAAAATTCTGCTTCCCTACTTACTGATACACATCCAAATGCATGTGTGTCTGCATTGTAGGTATACTTCCATATTTTTCAATGTGAAATACCAAGCAAGTTATTTTTTTCATGGTTACCATCCTTTCCATATTCACAGATAATTTTGTATTAATCCTGAGATCTATCAACCTAAAAATTCTGGTATATCCAAGTGCATTTTTAAGACAAATCCCTGAAATATCAAATTCACCAGAAATACATACAGGCAAAGAAACCACAGCTGACATAAACCCAGGACAAAAGAAAGTCACAGTAATCTTAATGTCTGCATGTTCTCCCTGGGTTTATTTGAAATCTTATTGGAATAGGGTCTTGATTCTCATTCCCAAAACACAATTTTGACAGCAGAAATGCTTGTATCAGCATCTGGATATAATGCAAAAAATCAAACCGTGAGTTACGTCTGTCTCGAAAAGGCTGGATAATAAGATTTACTTAATCCATTTGAAAGAAAAAAAAATGGTTTTGTCCCCCAATTTGTTGCGACATCTGAAAGTTCACGAGGTTATGACCCCTCTTTAAGAAAGCATCTTCTACCACCTGCAAATACCCCAGGAAAGCAGTTGGAAACAATAAAACACGTGCTAGTTAACCGTTTCCAGGGAAACAGTTACGCTCCAGCAATGGGAGGTTTCAGCCCCACAGTGGCTTTGTCTAAAGAAGACGTGGCCCAGCTGTTACTGAATAACCATTGTTGTAGATCATTGGGAAATAACAGTCAGGGCACCAGAGAAGCCCTGTGGAAGTTTTATTTTCCTCGCTGCCAGAGGTACAGCAGAGTGAAATGACAGAAGAACAACATAAACCAAAATATAGGAACAGGAAAGATACTAAAAGCAGCTCCTGGTTAAATGCACACAAATGTGTGGCCTTATGCACTTGTAGGATGGTGATTTTTCTAACGCAACATCCCCTCAAGTCACGAGTGGCAAATACTAGCACGAGTAATTAACTATGAAAAAGTTAGTTAGAAACTCAGAAAGTTTCAGAGCCTGAGGATGGATTTACTCGTTGTGCTTAGAAATGAATCAGCACACACAGCCCATTTTGTGTTTCTTACATCAAAGGGATGCAGTAACAGATTGGTCTCCCACTCATTTTATAGGGTTTTCCAGAGCCACACAATAGTTAATTTCATTGTCTGGAAACACAGCATCAGAGTTTGCAGTGCGAATTTTCATTCCCTTGAACGTGACTTTGGCTGACTACACTCATTAATTTGCAGAGCTGAGTGCATCATTTAACAAGGGTGTTCTGCAGGTTTTGCCTGATTGCTTGAAACAGGGAGAGTCAAATCCTCGATCCCAGGCAGCCAGGGCAGAGCTCTCAGTAACAGCAGCAAGGTTTCCTTCTGCATTTAGGAGAGGTTTTCCCTCATATATTTATCTATTTGCTCACTCTACAAGGATTATTACTGGCTGTGTTAAAGGCTGCAGGGAGGTGCTGCTGTGCTGAAAAGAGACCATGCAGAAGGTGCAATACAGCTCCATTAACGGGGCAGTTCCTGCCCAGCACGGGCAGGATGAGGTGACTGATGGGCTGAGCACAATAAACACACAAAAGTCGCAGTGAAACTGAGATGTTCCATACCCTAAATTTCTTTCTCCTAAATACAAGCTGATGCCTCCGGTGCTGCAGGGTGTGGTGAGGGGAAAATGCGGCTCTGGGTGTTCATTTTCCCTTCTCTAGTGCTCCACGAGCATTACAGAAAAATAACGAGAATGAGTTGTTCTCTAGAAAGAACCTTTTCAACCTCTCCTGATAATCTCCTTAGCAAGGACACAAGCTGTTTCTCATTTGTTTATACTGTACAAGCAGTCACTGTGAGTCACATCTCAGGGAGACCATTTTTGCATGGATTTTTCAAGAATTTGCTACAAAACATCCTTTCACTTCCAAAAGACAAAGGGAAACAAATAGTGGTCTTTAGTCTCCTTCTAAAGCACATTAAAGATTCTTCACAGCAAAAGACACTAAAGATCTGTTCCTCATCCTTCAAATTCTTTGGATCACTTAGCGTTGGCAAAAACAAATCTCTTACAATGCAAGCTCCGCACCAGAACTGAGTAAATTAATCTGAGGCTTTTATAGCCTCCTTTGCTGCTCACAAAAAGAGTATTAAAGTAGGTTAAAGTGGGGTATTTTTTCCTTCTTTTATTTCCTGTGCTTACTGTTTGGAATTAGCAGAAGGTTAGAAACTCCACAGTTCTCTCATTCATTTGTATTTCTTTCCCTTTTTTAAACCCCTGCACAGTACAAGTCTATTCATAATCTTTGCCTCAAAGAATGCCCAATTTAAATGTAAAAATGCACAACAAGACATAACAAGTGGGAGACTCATAAATGAGGTGAGAATTACATGGATTGAAGGAGAAAGATTTATACCAGAAAAACTCCTCGTGGTTGCAGCCAAAGGGATGGTGATGGCAACTGGAGGACACTCGAATTTTCTCTCCTTTCTTTCCCAACACCAACAATTAGACAAAAAAAGGGACAGAGAGAAGAGGTTATAGAAAAAAAATCATTGCCATTTGATTACAAATAGAATGTGTATTGAGACAAAACAAAAGTAGTAGAATCAGGGGCAAGAAGCTCCTGATCACAGAAATTTAGAGGAAAGGTGCTGCTCTCAGTCCCAGCTGATAGTGAGGCATCCAAAATTCAACCTTTGGAGGCCAGGGTTCCACTGGGAATTCAGAGTGTCAGATCCAAACAATATTGAAATTATCCATATTATTATCTAGTTTTCTTGAGTTATATATGATCTTTCAACAACAGAACATTCTTCAACATCTTGCTCAAAATTCAGTTTAAAATATTACATGGAACAGCAGAAAGGAAACATTGCTCTCTCTTCTTCAACCTGGATAGAAGTCGCAGACTGGGAAATCTCTGCAGGCAAGTGTGATGTCTTTATAGCAATCTCACAATTACCTGTAGAGATTCTACAATCTGGCATCTTCGTGCACAGTAATTATAAACTATACACTTCTTCAGCCTCTGCACCTCTGCTGAGTTGAGCTGAATTCCACCCAAATTGCCTAAGTAGCATGGAGCTGACTGCAAGCTTTTTAGTTAATAATTTTCATGAGTCAAAAATTGAAAACAAAAAGCATAAAACCCACATAAATTAACCAGCTGGACACTGGAAAAATACTAAAGGACAAAGTTATTATAGGCTATTTTTCAACTATGAGGGCTTAGTATTCCATTACTAGGCTACACCTACTGTTAACTGAGCTGAATCACAACTGGATTTATGGGTGATCAGTTCATGCAGTGCTGGATGAGTCCAGCTTTTTTTAAGTGATGATGCTCTGAAGAGCTGTTTGGCTGATGAATATTCTCACATCAAGCTCTGGACACAGTGGAAGCAAGAATAAGTCACTTTGAGAGAAGAGAATACCCAGCAGTGCAGGCCTTCATGAAAAGAATAAACTAACTTTTTGTCATTAAAAATGTTCCTAGAACTGATATTCGTGATGTTTTAGCTCATCCTGATTCAATGACACTGAACAAATGAATTGGACAAATATTTATCAGGGCTCAGAAAGATGTTTGTTCCTGAAACATCCAGGCATTGGTCTGCTCAGAAGTGCATTCCCACTTGAGCTCCCATCACTGCACCAGAACCTGTGCCTACACACTCCGGAAACCTCACTCCATCTGAACAACACTTACATAAATTTTGGCTAGAAGGACAATTTGGCTTGAAAGGACATCAGTGGTGATGATGAGCTTTTCGTGCAAAAAGACAGAGGAAGCAGGATTATGATTTTATCAAGCTGCAAGTGAAAGAACTCGATCTCAGTTAATGCTCTGCTGGAGACTCTCAGACAACACTTGTTCCTTTGAAGAGCCCTCATATCCACTTGCTTCCTGCGGAGAAGTCAGATATCTCCCTGGGATGAAAAGCTACCACTCAGGCTGTGTCCCAGCTCCTGTGGGCACAGGGGAAGCCAAGCTGCCTCTTCCTCAGGGTTGCTGCTTTGCCAGCAGCTGCAGGGAAAGGGAGCAGCGGAGAAGACGTGGGTGTTTTCCAGTGCAGGAGTGTTGTTCCAAGGGGAGGCACAGAAACCTAATTCTACTTGGGTACAACAACAGACAAGAGCACAACAGTGCTCTTGGAAGGGTTTGGGCTCTCATTACAAAACTCCACAAAATCCAGCAGCTGTGCTCCACCCCTTACTGTAAAGGATCAGTGATTTCCACACTTTTTTATTACTTCCTCATTTTACATCTCCTCTGTTCTCCCTGTTTACAAGAAATATATCCTTAGCCTGCACACCCTTGCTACGTTCCCAGTTTCCCAGTTCCCAGCACTTGCCAGCAAACCACTATTCTTTTGGAAGAGTTACCACCTTTATTCTAGCTTGGAATGTACATAAAGACTGAAATAAGGCTATGAATTTAATCTGTTCTTCTCAAACAAGTGTTAATTGACAAATGATGAGGGCAAGCATTTGCAATGCCATGATTACGGCTGATAATTGTGCAGGTGGGTACAATTGACTTGTCAGCATGTGCAAATAAAACCTGTGGTGACATCCCAGAATAACTGCAAACAATGGCAAAGTCCCACTCATTTCAATACCAAGACTGTTTCAACATAAGCTTTCTGTATTAGTTCTGGACTTGAGGCAAAATTGCAGTTGGAACAAATGCATTGTCCCCAGTCAGACCCTTACAATATATCCTTGTTTTTATTGAGCAAACTTGTTCTTGTCTACAGGGTCTTCACTGCTTTAAGAAGTCATAAAATGCTGTGCAATAAAAACATCAGTTACCTTGTATGATTTTTAAAAATTTATCTGACTATTCCGCTCAAATATTTTAAATCCCCCTTCAATTATTCAGCCAGCCCAAGCCCTGCAGAGACATCAACAGAGTGCCACACATTTCCCAAAATGCTGTTGATGAATAAGATGGAACCTGTCCTTCCATTTAGATTGATAAAAAATGCCCTAAAAAGAAGTTGGCAAATCCAGCCCTGAGAAAGAAAGAAAAGCTTCATTCCAAGCACTGACTCAAATCAATGCTAGAATTAGCTCCAGGCTAATCTCTAATTCTAATCCCTTGATTATTTTATATGATTTTCTTCTTATGACTGTTCTGGTTAAGAGGCTCTTTTGGTTCATCTTGTATGCTTTAAGTTTCTGACATCACTTTAAATACTTCTTCTCTTGTCATCCTGCCAGAATTACCTTTCACACCTCCACCTTCAGAACGCTGCCATTGCATTAGCCAAAATAAGAAAAAATAAAAGAAAAGCAATTTTTTTGGCAAGTTTCAAGATTTCATCAAAAAACTGTAGTAATTACACCAATGACAATAATGTGCATTTACTACTTGCTGGATAAAATCCTGCCTCAGTGGAATCAAGACAAGTTTTTGCATTATCTTCCATGGGATTATTCCAGAAGCCTTTCATCCTTCCTCTAATGACTTCTTTCCATCTCCCTATTTAAGAGCAAATCTTTTTAAACAAGACATACAAATTAGCACTAAATCTAGGGAACTAGTTGGAACCCATCATGCTGCAATAGTGGAATTTTAAATAAAACAGACTAAAAACCCCTCCTTTTTGCAGAAGAGAAAGAAAATTCTTAAACATTTTCCACCAGTAAGGAGAGTGTGCAAACTGATAACACAAATCTGCAGCTGCAGCAAGTCACCAGTGAATGGAGACCTCTTTTCTTGGTGAGCTGCCCAGGTTTCAAACACTGTCTATCCCTTAAGTACTGTGGGTTTTTAAAAAAAAGAAAAAAGTCTGAATCTTTACTTTTAGCAACATGTAGAGCTGGAGCACCACCTTCTATTTATCCAACTCCAAATGTACGCAAACCTTCATTGTGTGTGAACTTTCCATTAAACATTTTCACTGCAAATTACAATACAAAAAAAATATTGAAGATTCACAGTTTGATCTTTGAGCTAGAAGCTCTAAAATCTCTTTGGTCTTGCACTCATTCCATAATCTTATTACATCCATGTAAAACAAAATTTAAAAAAAAAAGAAAAAAGCAGTGCCATGAGATCATCAAGGCTGAAGAGCTGAAGAGTCAAGCAATGAAAAACTGAGGTGCCAGGGCTGAGGTTGCCTGGGTGCAATTGCTCTGTCCGCTCTGTGCCTTTGCAGCGAGATTGAGTTTAAATTACAGATTACGTGTTACAGCAAGATAAACATTCTTTTACCATAAGGCTTTCACGCACCAGAGGTAAGGGATAGTCCAACCTTTCAGGAACTTGGAGCACCTTCTCACTCATAGGGGAGCTATGAGGCAGACAGTGGATATTTATCCTTGGAAAAACATCGAAACTGTGCAGAGACCTTCTGTACTTTGAATCTATATCTCTTTGCCATGTCGTTGTAGGGCTTGTCTAAATTCCTGTCTAGAAATGGTCTCCTCCTACTCCTTTGGAGCCTTTGCTTCCACAGAAGTTCTACAGTCATATATTTGGAGGCCTAAATTTGAAAAAATCCCAATCTAGGAGCCATCCTCCACCCACAGCAAACTGACTCTGCTTTCAGTGCTGTGCCAAAATGGCATTTTCTTGATAGCCAGCACTGCATGCAGGAATGGCAGCAAGGAAAGGACACTGGCCAAAACCACCGGACAAGAAGAGCAGCTACAGGAACTGACCCACACAGCTGTGACTCTTTTGTCACCAATGGAAAACAATTGAAGCACTACAAAAGAAACAGAGAAATCAGAATTGTCCCCAGTGCAGTGTTTAGTAGCCTGCCACACAAGAACCAACAGAAACGATGCGTCTCCTGCTCCTTGTGCCTTCTCCTTTCCCTCCACCTTCCCAGATCTGCAACAGATGAGAAAGTCTGGTCATGTCTGTGTTCATCTGGAGCTTTGTTTGGGACTTTCTGTACCACCCGATGCCTTCTTTTGTCTGGCAAATACTGTGGAACTGGCTGAGCAAACATAATCAGACCACCTGCCAGGCCTGCCTCTGGTTTGTTCCAGCAGAAGCTCAGTTTTGCTGAGGATTTTCAGAGTGGCTCCCCCTTTATCCCAGAGAAAATCCAACAGCTCCCCATCAGTGATGGCCCAGGCTGTGCTCTGTGGCCTCATGGCTTTAGTGGGAAAGGTAAGGAAAGCAGCTCGACCTTGCACAAACCCCTGACCCAAGCACACGCCTGTTTGCTGGAGGGCTCGGCCAGGGCAAGGATTTCCCTGGAATTGCCTGTGGGCCCACAGCTGCCCCTCCAGCAGCCAGAGGCCTCCTGCAGGGAACGAACAGTTGGTTCTCCTGGCTTCAGTGTGCTGCTGTTGCAGCAAACCATGATGAAACACACAGGGAAGGATCTTGTCATCGTGTCCTGCAGGTAAACAGCTCTAGGAGACAACTCGATGTTTTACTTCATCCTCCAGAAAACTTTCGTATGGCTTTTCTCCACAAACATATCTCAATACCTGCTTTTCTTCTAATCTTACCAAATGTCTCCAGTACCTCCAACTTTTTTGATTCTTTTCTTGTTTGCAGTTCTGGCACTTTATCCCTAAACATGTGAGATTTACTGCCCAACAGGAAAGCAGGCTTTGGTTAGAGCTCCCTACCCAGGTGTGCTACCCTGGCTTGAGGGCACTGCTCAGCAGAGTTCCAGGAGCAGTAAAGGAGGTAAGTGAAGGAGCTGAAGAAACAGGCACATCATTTTTAGGTGTTTTACATAAATGGTTTTTGTTCAGAAGTCAGAGACCTCCCTTGAATGTGTATTTTATTGTATTCCTTATTATCCAAGAGGAGCCAAATAAGCTGAACCAGAAAGAACAAGTCTGCTTTATCAGTTTACACCCAGACTGGAGCATGCCAAAAATCACCAAATAAACCAGGTTTATTCAACAAGTTGCTTAATAATAGTTCTCTCAGAGAAGATGCAGAGAGAACCTAAATGTTTTAATGACAGATATCCACAGCACCAGGTGTTGTCTGTGGAATTATGCCATTTTTTCCTGTGTAGGACATTCAGGGAAGAAATTTAGCTGACATGAACCCACTTGCAGGCCTAACCTGGATGGCTGTGAGTTGGCTTAATCTCAGCTGGCAACTGTGAGCAGTTAATAACTCTCTCACAGTTGTAGCTGGGATTATGCTAAACACAGCAATTTCTTTGCTCTAATGGATTAGCAGACCTGCGTGGCACCTTAATTACAGACCCAAGAGACACTTCTGCAGTGCACAAAACCCAAACACGCCACGCACACAGGATGAACCTCATGGCCTTATCCAGACCATATGCTGACCTCCAGGCTTTGCCTTGCTGCTTCCTGCCTTTCCCAGCTTCCCTGGTGCAGCATCCTGCAGCAGCAGAACAATCTCTTCATTAACTGTGTTCACAACTTTTTCTGAATTCACATCTCATTTCAACCACCCTGAAACTGCTACTTGTCAAGATATCTCCTGAAGCCGCTGGTCTAGCCCTGAACTGTAGGGCTGACAATGACTTTCCTGTGCTTAATCCTTTGCATCTGCAATTTTTCTTTAAGATACACAAAGTTCTGTGTCCAGACCTTTCACAAGTTCAAAGACTTGTTCCACCAGAACCACCCTCTACGCTGAGTTTTCCATTACCCAAAACAATTGCAATCCATTTTTCCCATGTTTATGACCTTGGTAATGTCCCAACTCAAACTAGTCAGGATTCTTGTAACTTTTCTACAGTTGAAGTCCCCCTGCTCAAGAGGAACAATCCAAAGATGCAGAAATCAATACAAGATTCCCATTAACATTAGATGGCTTTAGTGAGCCTATGGATACATAGCAGAAAGAAATATTTCATATGGCCGGAGCACATAAAATAGTTATATTTATTACACCACAGTTTTGTGGCTGAAAGCTCCAGATGGCCAATCCTTAGAGATACATCCCTAAATTCTATTTATGTGTGAGATTCCAGGGAGCATCTGTAGCCTGCCAAAAAATGTTCCTGTTTTAAACTAGGGATCAAAGGAGCCTGCTAAAAGATGGCTCACTCTGATGTACAGAAGTTGGTGCTCAACAAGACCAGGTATGACCTGAGTTCTTTTTAGTCCTGCAGAGTTTTAGAAGAAGTTTGTTCCGAGATAAAATTCCCTGTTTGAAACAGCCCTGGTGAAGGGACACCATTGCTGCCTCAGGAACTGCTAACAGAAGTACCCCTGATGTAAAAGTGTAGCTTGTGCAGGACATTTATGTGGATTTGGTTATCATTCTCATTGGTCACCACATGTCACCTGACACTCCCCTGTCCACTGTAAGCATCTGTCTTCCATACCCAAAGCTGAGGTTAATGAAAATATCTGTAGGACAGACTGCAGAGTATTTTAGGACAGACGACATGCACCATGAAATCAGTAACAAGTTACCAGTTAAATACAACCAGGGCATGTCTGTAGGAAGAACAGCTCCATTAAATCAGTCAGTCAGTCAGACACATTTCACATTTTAGGCCTGAGCCAGAAATACAAACCCCAACTGTCTCCAAAATCATTGACTTTCAAACAGAAGCGGGCAAAAGCAGAAATCCTGATGTCTGAGGGCTGTGATGACCATATGCTGCTTATGCAGGGTGTGCAATTTGCTCTCAGTACCTACAGCAAATGGACAGACATCCCTGGCACACACCCACCCAGAGGACACAGAAGGATATCAAGACTCAGGTCCGGAACCAGATTATTCCTTTCCAATGTAGTATTTTCTCTAGATCCAGCACAAGTGTGAGAAATGGAACAGTAACATTAGGTCTGTAGTTCTCACTGCCAAAGTGCTGCACACAGAAAGCCCACCCACGCTGGCACAGGGGTAGAGTTTCTCCTCAATTTCACAACTCACACACAGGGAATTTGCAGACTCGCCCTGCTGCAGGCCTACATCATTTCCTGCCCTTTTGAGAAGCAGAACACACTTGCTGACTAATTTGTGTTCAACTATTCAACCAACAAACAACAGGTTTGAATAATTAAAAAGTAAAACTTGCGCAAGATGTATAATGCTCTCCAGCAGTGCTACCTAGAGTGACTCTTGGTAATATTTATTCTTAGTATTTCTTAGATAAAAGGTATAAATTCCCTTAAAAAAAATGAGTGGTGCAATTAAGATGGGGTTTTTTTCTTCCTAGTACACTGACCTTGTTAAGCTTCAACATTTGAAGTTTAAAATTAAAAAACAGTAATGAAAACCACTGCAGAGTTTTTGATGTCGCAGATACTGCATCAGGAACTGATTGGATAATAATCACTCACCATCAGTTCCTAATGCATTGCCTTCAGCATCTAAACAAGCATCCAGGAGTTCCTAACAGGAACAGCTGCAATATTGTGCTGGTGACACAGGAGCTAAATGTCAGCCTTGACAGCTCTCCTACAAAAACACAGCCTTGACCTCGAGGGGGAGATCTAAAGGTACTGGTGCTGTTCAGTGGGACACCTCACTCCCTCCCAGATTAGGGTGCTGCAATTAGAACCAGACTGAGAGAAAAAAAATGGAAGGAAAAGAGTTGTGTCCTTGCCTCAGGTGTGGTTCCTTCAACAATGTATTCTCTTCATACAAGACTTACAAGACATACATAAAATACAGTGATAATGGCAAGAGTCACTTGTGTCCAAAGGATTTCCAAATTACTTGCAATTATTTCAAAGCATTACAAAATTATTTACAATCTGCTTTGTATTATTACGATGTATGCACAAAAAATACACCTATGGATTTATATGTATGTTTCTATGAGACAAATGAAAAAGCAGAGAGGAAGCCTCTGTTTGCTGATGGAGCAGAAGCTACATGGAACTGGAGCACAGTGAAGGGCAGCGTGCAACGTTAACCCCCAACAGTTCCCCCAGGGACTGACCAAAGCTATCCCATTTTAATGCAGTGTGACACCTGGGCAAGTGCAAGATACTCATTTGACAGATCTTTATGGCTCTTTGGGATCTTGTGTCTCCAAAAGAAATCTGAGCCTCACCTGCAGAGCACAGCCCTCACCAACACAGTTTCTATTCATACCACCGTTTGGGTCAGCATTGGGTCAGAACAATACATCCTCCAGTACATCTGTGGATATGCTGGAGGTCTCGTACCTCCATTCTGAGCATCCCAGCCCACATGAATTTGTGATCTTGAAGCTGAAGCAGCAAGATACACAGCAAGATATCAACTCTATCACAGAACCTGCTGGTATCAACTGCCCCAAAAGACAACCTGGCAAATCTTACCTGCAGTCTGACAGACAGAACATCACCTCCACAGCTCTCTGAGGGGCAAGGGGATATCTCAGAACATCATTAGGACATAGCAGAGTCAACTGACACTGTTTTATTCATTATTCCTATTCAGACCTGAAGCTCAAAAACTAAATGCAACCTTCTGGCTGTCTCCATGTGAGTTTTATCCATTTCTTCAACAGAGAGATGAGTCTGGCCACAAGCTTTGAATAAGAATGAGGACCTGGAGCTCATCTCCATCCCACAAATTGTCGGCAGTTTTTGAACCAAAGGCATGTTTCATTATGTTCCACTGGTAGGAAGTTAAATCCCTATTCAGATCCTCAATCCATGTATTTGGAGATGAGAACTGCTGGCACAGGTCCACAGGTTAAATCCTCAGAGTGAACCAGAGAGAGGAATTTGCATATCCCAAAGCCGTCTGGAGGTGCCGCTGAACGTGCAGAGACATGGAGCACCTTCCAGAGGCAGGAAACACAGCTCATGGCAAGAGGAATTCCGAGAGGGAGACAAGAAGCCTGAGTAAGCAGATGTTGTCTGCAAAGTCAGAAAGGTAAGTGCCAGTTTCACAGCACTGCAGCTCATGCAGTGACACTGAACTCCTTCCAGCCCTTCCGGAGAATCCACACGTTGGATCCACACGTGGAACTGGGACCTACAAAATCCATACAGAACCTGGATTCCTGCACATGGAGATCCACATGGTCTCCAGCTGGCACTAAGGTTCCGAAGGAAACCAAAGTGGTTTCTTAGCCCCTTTTTTTTCTCCTTCCTGGGAAAATAATTCAAGGCTACCTTAGAAACAATGGTCTTTCGCTAATTTTTCCCCCCTGCTATTTCCTATTACTTTTAAACAGTTGTATTAAAGGGGAAATACACCAAACATTTTTATTTATTGCTTTACTTATTTTGACCTTTTCTAGTGCCAGAAATGCATCCAGCATATCATTTATGAGTGAATGGCATAGTTCCACAGACCAAGCACACACAAAGTCTGAGGAATAACTGCTGGAGAATTGAGCTAGCAGTGAAAGAATGAAAAAACCCTATTTCTCCTTTTAGGTTTTATTTTAATTTACAAGACTTAAAGATTGCTATATGACTTGACAGCAGTTCTGAAGTGCTCTGAATTTTGGCCTGTTAGATATATCCAGTTACCTGTGCAGTTCAAAGTGCAGCTCTCCATACTCCTGACTTCTCAGTCGTGGGGAGCGGGACTGGCAGCTCTGGCCCTTTGGACCACAAAGGAATTAGCATTTTATTATGGGTATCCTCAGATCCTGATCAGCCTAAGCAGAAATGCCGTGAGAAAGCCAATGGGTGGGAAGACTGAAGGGAGCTGATGTCATGGAGTTCATACTGTAATCTAATTCTAGATTGTTCAGGCCTCCCATCTCTCAGGCTCTTCTTCTCTTCCTGTTTCTAGGAAAGTGAAGAGCCTCCACCCTGCTAATGATCCCCCAGGGGAGGCAGTGTCAGGAGGCAGCACTTGTTGCAGCAGAGCACAGCCACGGCTGCTGCTGCGGCACACGACATCAGGCTGAGAGCAGCCACAGCCCAGAGAGATCAACCCAGCGAAGGGGGGAGGAAGGAAGCCTTCTCCCGTGGGAATGCAGCTGATTCAGGGAGGGAGGGGAACAGCTTCGCAGGGAAAACAAACCACTGAGCTTCTCAGAACCCCAATAATGTCCATGCATTCTCCAGGGAGGATTTGCAGAAAGACGGGAAGAAACATAAACAGAAAGATGCGTGGTTGGAAACACCATGTGAAAATGACATTTCACAGTGAAATGTCAGGGCAGAGCATTTCAGAAGGTGATGGGGTCCTCACACTTGGTTTTTCCATAACTTCTTTGCCTCCCTCCTCCCTGCTGAATGCTCATGGCCAGCTTCGGAGCTCCCTCACTGAAGCCTCACCAGAAAGAAGTTAAAGAGGCAAAAAGGGGCCATTTACTCCTCCATATTTCTTTTCCTCCCCTTCACACTTTTATCCCAGTTTAGCTACTGTCCAATCAGCCTGCAGTGACAGCCACAAGAAAATGGCATTAACTGTATTTCTCCTCACTTCCCTTATTCTCACTGCCAAGAGAGTATTCACTAGTTCTTGCCCTGGGACTCCTTTGTCATCCCAGAGGGAAAGCTACCTTTCCATTACTTGCTCCCACTCTCTGGTTCAGCCTCTGCCAGAGAACAGTGTGCAAATGAGACGCTGCACTTTAACCACAGAGCACCACATTCACTTACAACAGGATGACCTGGGAGAAAACTGAAGAGAGAACCAGGAGGAAGCATTTGATAAGGCATTAATTAAATACTAATGTGTTTAATCTCCCCCTCTGCTCTCACTGCTTTTGAAGGCAACAGAAACCAGACTGGTATTTCCCAGGAATCTCTATACAAACAAAAAATCATCTGAGGCAGGCATTCCCTACAACAAAACTTATCTTAATGGTGACAGACTAATTCACTTGGCAGTAACTAAAACAAGGTGCAAGTACAACATAAACTCAGTGGTATTTTCCCAAATGCTCTCCAACAATTTGTGGCCCATGAACTCCCTGGGACATCTGTTTCCATGCATTTAGCATCCCTAACAATTTGGTTTTTCACAAACCTGTCCAATATCCCCCCAAACCCACCTAAGCTGCAGCATCCATAATGCCTGAGGCAAGGAGTTCCAGAGTTTCACTACATGTACTAATGGAGATTCACTTCTTTTTGTACCTCTGATCAGTAGGGGTTCCTTCAAGCTTTACCTTAGTTGAAAATACATTAACT
This sequence comes from Corvus brachyrhynchos, assembly GCF_000691975.1. Lineage (NCBI taxonomy): Eukaryota > Metazoa > Chordata > Aves > Passeriformes > Corvidae > Corvus > Corvus brachyrhynchos. The sequence goes on from NW_008240228.1 coordinate 6,006,586, forward strand.
GAGTGTGCACATGAAAAACAGTAATTCTTCCCCCCAAAAAATCGTGTATATTTTAGCACACTATTCTACGATTCCTGCCATAAATGGGAGAAATGACAAAGAAACAACAAAACATTGATGGCAGGGGGAAGCCTTGGCAGTGAGGAAAGAAAATAAGAGGACTGTGGTGAAGCAGGTTATGGTATCAAAAGAGAGAATCTGTAATTCCTCCTTTAGGGACCCAAAGAAGACTTCCAGACAACTTTACACATCCTCTGAATTCCAGCCCAAGTATCTCAGCAAGTAAAGGATGTTTTAAATGACAGCCCCCGCTGTCCCCTGACTGCATGCTTGGAAATGTTTAGATGCCATAATTATTCCATCAAGCTCATGCAATCAGTTACACCCAAGAGCTGTGCTCCAGAGATGCCCATTGCAGACAGCAGGCTTTGAGTAACGAGCACGGAGGTCCACGGGCTCCCAGTTTTGGTTAATCCACCTCCCACTTGGCCCATTCCTCAGCACAAACAGGGAAGGACACAAAGCTGTCCACCCTTCTGGATGACTCCACAGTCCTGATGGAGCAACAGCTCGGGGCACACACTGCAGTTTAGCCACCCACACACATAGGTTAATGCACTTTTTGATGATTCATAAACCCAAATCTAACAGCAGAATTAAGGCTTTTGTTCATTATTTTGGAATGAAACATCAACTAACATTTTTTACAGATGACTGTCAAGGCAAAATCCTGGACTGCAGAGTCCTGCTTATCTGAAATGATTTTCAGCTACGCCCTTCAAGGCAAAGCCATGTCTATTAAAAGAAATACAGAAAATCCCAGAATCATAATCCTGGAACATTCAGCTGTGTACTGTACTCCATGCAGTTCATTATGTCCAGATTTTGCAGGGATCCTCCACACAGAAAATGCTATTCCTGTGCTACATAATCCCTACTCACTACGGATTTATTAAGGATGAATTTGTATAGTCTTAACTGCAAATTCTTCTGCTTTGGGGTGTCCTTGCTGAGTCTTTAATAGCAAAACTTTGAAGTTTAATTACTCTCTTAGCAGCTGCAACCATTATACTTGAGATACACACAAGGCGAGTAATAAGGTTGTAAAGTAGGAGTTCACTTTAATCAAAAAGGGAAAACACAAGGAAAGTTTTATTCATCAGTGGCTTTGACAAAATGAACTTTAGAGTCACATGCATCAAGGCCAACTTTCAAATCAGCAGAATATGCCCTCTTGCTGCTTCCAGCCAGTTCTATTCAATGCCTAATTACAAGAGGCAGTGTTGCCAATCAAGGGGGGGG
>NW_008240228.1:6007961-6023444 GCF_000691975.1 Corvus brachyrhynchos
AGGGTGCAAGAAGATTCACAACTGCCAGCTCACTTTGCTACTAATATAATGGAAAAAACATGTGCAGAGCAGCCACCCAGAAGAGGAACTGCCCACAACATGCTGAAGGAAGAGTTACATCAGGAGGGAAGACGCCACACTGGCACGACTCCTGTGATGTGCAGAGCCAGAGTGAGAGACCCTGGACACAGAAAACTGCTCTGACATAAAGATATATTGCCATGCTTCCCTTTTCAGGGAAAGGAGAATGATTAACAACCCATGTGTCAGCTACCAAAGGAAGCATTTCCAGAATATTTTCTGTGATTGATCAGCTTCTTCGACCTCCCCACCGCACTGAGATACCCTCGGAACAAAACCTCTTGTATTTGCAAAGGGAACACAAAGGAAGGCACTGGAAATGCAGATCCAACTAGAAATCTCCTTTTTCATCATTACTGTTGTTTGCCTGATAAAACAGACACAGTTTTAGGTGATAATGTACACAGATGTAAGTAACATCCCATCTGGATCAATTTTTCTTCCTCTGCTTATTTGGTATATACACCATATAAATACCAAATACAAACTTCTTTTCCTCCTGCCATTTTCCAATCTGTTGTGGCAGCCATGTTATTTTTAAATATATATCACATACTCTATTGGTTCTCATCAATTTATATTCTAGATGAACACTTACATTTATAACTACACCCCTGAAAAACAATGCTGAAAGAATGTTAAAGTTGCAAAGTCCAGGCTCCAAATTTCATGAGGTGGCAAGATTCAACTTGTACATTTTACACACTCAGTTGTTTCTACCTCAATGGTGTCTACAGAACACGAGGAGAAAAGACATCAAGGTTATTTAGAATCCTTTGATCCAAATGGTTGATGTAATATAATGCCTGTCCATAAAAAAAGTGCAGCACTTTGATTTTTTTTTTTTTTGCTAACAAATTCTCCAAATGTCAGATATTTCAAGAAAACTGGAGCGTTTTTTCTTTCTCAATGCAGTACCTACAGTTGATAGGGTACTTGTAAATTCTGAGAGACAAAACATGAGGGTAAGACACAGTTCTAGTCAATTTGCCATGACTTTATAAAACTAAAAACCCCCCTCTTTGGCATCTAAATACAGCATGTCTGGTCTCTCACCAGAGGAAAACACTGACAGAAGTTAGAAACTGTTGTCATCTAAATAGTTCTGTAGAAAAATCACATTCTCATTATTTGGTAACTTGACCTTTCCACTTCCAATCTCCCTCCACATCAAGATATTACAGAGAGGTTTTCAAACTTGCTGGTTGAGAGGCAGAGTTTATTATCTCCCCAAATGATTAATTTTAGGCTCCAGTAAAAGTACAAAGTCATTAGTGATGTGCTAGATTATATCCCATCCCTGAAGCTGCTAAATCAACAGGAGGGACACTCTCCAAACCACCCTGGCCAGAGACCACCAGGTTTAGAAGCTCTGCTGAGAATCCATCAGCAATGCAAGGGCTCCAAGAGCTGCTTGTGCACTGTGCTGGCTGTGACTGCAGCCACGGAAAGCTCCGGCTGCCTGTGCCAAAGCCCTTTATGCAGATGCACAACTGGAACTTGTAAATGACATGGAGAAACAGCTAAGGCTCATGAAACTCCAAAATATTTCTGCTTCGACCAGTGTGGTCAGCAGGGCTGTAATTTCTGCGAATCCAGTATCTGGGCTTCTTGGAATTTACCAGCCCTGCTGGCAAAGCAGTCACATCTTGTAACTTCCATGCGGGCAGGAATGAGGCTCAAGGAACTTACAAGGTCCCCAGGGCAGCTGGAGGAACTGGCAAATTCAGTTCGACAGATACCTGGTGTTTGTGGGGATCTGCCAAGCCCGTTGGAAAACAGCTCCCAGCTCCGGCCGCTCGCAGCTTTGCGCGAGCTCCGCTGCAGGGGTTACGCTGCCCCGGAGCAGGAGGGGGAATGGCTGTGCTGGGAAGCGAAGTTATGTTCTTGGCTCTGTAGCTACAGGGCAACAGGAACTTCCTGAGAGATCCAACTGCTCTGTCTTCTACCCTATGCCTGAAGGATGCTGCAAGTGTGGTTCTCATGCAAATTAACCTCCGCAGGTAGTCTGGGGAAGATCTTTGATACAGATTGTATCTCACACAAAATAAAACAGACACCAGAGGAGCCAGCAACTACTTCACATTCCAGCCTCAGAGCAGTTCTGCAAGGCTTGATGGAAGGTGAAGACGTCCCTAAGTACAGAGCAGTTGTTTGCTCTCTGCTGAGTGTTTTTCTTCTGTTTGAGATATCCCAAACTACCTGCTGAAAAAACTAAAATCAATGAGCACCAAAGTAACACAGGGGCAACACTGAACCCTGAGGAGCCAAATGGGGGTAGGGGGATGGGAAGGATGGGAAAAGCAAGGAAAACAACACTTACTCCTGGATATGTTGTACTGTGTGATGTGGGTCAAAATATCCCACATAAAGGGGCAGATGTAACAAAATATTCAGAAAAACAACACCTATTCCTGGATATGTTGTACTGTGTGATGTGGGACAAAATATCCACATGAAGGGACAGATGTAACAAAATATTAACGAATTAGTATTTCACTGTTGTTTCATATGCAGTAGCTTCAGCTGTCATGTGCTTCAGTCTAATCTTCTAAGCCCAGAAGTCTGATAAGGTTTAAAGCCTCAGGCTGTCATTATAAGAATATTACGTGTACATCAGTGTAGTGGATTATAAGTTAACATCTGTATGAATTAACATCTACATGAATTAACATGATATTTTACTCCCTGACCATAACTGCATAACTGGACTTACTTATCCCTGGAAGTTTCCATCTCCATCCAACTTGCCTCCCAAGTGTCTATAAAATCACACAGCAGTTTCTGAAGAGCATCTGCATCTCCCTACATCAAAAATCAGCATGAGATACTACAGTCAGCCTCTTCATTCAACCAGATTCAGGACAGACCAAAGAATACTCTGACCAATGGAACTGAGCCACAATGTCTAACCGTACCTTGATAGAAGAGAGTATCCCTTTAAGGGGAAGAGTCATGGAGATGAGTCAAACATCAGCCCACCAAGGAAAAGATTTGGCCTCATTCACAGGAACTTCAGAGAAGGCCAGGATTTTGTGGAGTGAGGTCTGACTCGGGCCTCCAGCACCATGCTCTGACTTCCTGGTTACATGTTCAAAGGGGCTCCTCCTAACTCCTAATCCCAGAGAGAACCTGCAGCACCTGCTTTGTGTACCTTGCAGAGAAGCCTCTGCAGAAGCCATGGAAACAGACAGAGCAGGTGCTACCAGAAAGGCCCTCACACAGCTGCAGTTGCTCTGTGTGTGTGTGTGCAGGTACCTGTGTGTTCATAGGTCTGTCCATACTTCTAGGGCTTCTGCACCCACAGAAATGGATTTTTGCCTTCTCAGCAGCATTGCTTTCATTAAGAGCAGAACAAAAGAGACTGTAGGAAACATGAATAGGAAGGAGATGTTCCTGATAAGCACAGATAAAGGGAAGCCTGATTCATCAGTGCTCCTTAGACTCTGCCTATCACACTGACTTCCCCAGCAGAAGTCCTCCCTCTCATTTGGGTCTTTTGGAGACTGCACAGGCAGCAAATATTGATCAAAACTCTTTGCCATCAATGTTATCTTTACTTCTCCTTTCATCCACACTGATATTAATATACCCAAAGAAACTTTTCAGCAAGAGCCTTTCATACCCTTCCCCTCTGGATCTCGCTCTTCTCCCTCACACGCATCCATTGTCACCTCAAAACACACACTGGAGTAACGCAGCCCCTCCCAGATTCCCTTGTGGTGCACTCTGTGAATCTGAAACAGTCTGGTATTCCCAGAACCTGAACCTTAAGACAAATGGTTGTATTTAGGATTCCTAGTCTTGTCAGGCTCAGATTCTTTACCTGAATTTGTCTTACACAACTTTAACCAAATGGAAACAGAAACCACATTTTGCACGGAAGATGAAGATAGAGCAGCAGCTTCAGAAAACACCATACCAGGACAGCAGAGTTTAACCCTCACTAAGCAGCCCTGCTGCTGCTAAGATCACATGGAAAGGCACCTCTGTAGGCATTCCCTAATACCGTGCTAACTGTGCTTTCCCTAATATCAGAGAGGGACAGGTAATTCCTTTGGCAAGGCAACAGATGAAGCCTCACACAGGACACAATGTTTGTAGGTGGCAGCTTGCTACATCACTCACATGACTTACTCTTTTCTCTTTCATGCCATGTTAAAGACGCAAACTGACTTAAGGGGTGTGGAGGGGAGTTATTACCACAGTTTAAGCAAGAGGAAAATTAGTTTAATTGGGTATGTTAGACTATGCTAGCACTCTCCATAAAGACATCATCTCCCTTTTTAAGGTGAGTCTGTTCAGAGAATTCATCATTTTGGCTCACTTCATCCATGAACACTCCTTTCTTTATGAACTAGAGCAGAAGACTTTGCAAACTAGAAGTGAAGAGGATTAATGTAGCATGCAGGAAAGTGTTCTTTCCTCTAGCTGAGAATAACCTTGGACAAAGCCACCAATTCAACAGTTCCAGCCTAGGGCAAGCTCGGCTATGTCTCATATCCCCTCTTCTCCGCTGCTGCTCTGACATTTGAACTGTAACTACTGAGTCCTTTCGGAAATATTTGCACGTTTCTGTTTGCCTTCCAACCAACATCTTGCGAGCACTGGAGACAAACCCCCTCATGCCGCCACTGGAGGGCAGCACTACATTTCTAGATCCTTTTCCTTGTTTCCCAGAGGAATTAATTTCATCGCATTCCAACACAATGGATCCACAACTTATCACTTGGGCTCAAGACTCTCATAAAAGCCTTCTTTGTTTTGCAGCAAAGCACGGTGATACCGTTTAATTTCCCACTTTGCTGTACATTTTTCTTTGAGAAGTTTGGAGTTATCCCTGCGTGCAGAGTTCAGAAGGATCTCTGCTGAGCTTTTTCATGGAGATCCACTGAGGAAACATCTCTTTATTTTGCCAGGGTGCTGTTTGTTTCCATGGTGCATTCCCAATCTCACAGGCTTATGGTATTTTCTGCTGCCTGTAAGTGCATATGTTCTAACCAGCAACAATAGCAAATCATCTAAACCCATGTTTTTAAAGGTCAGCATTCTTTTAATGTGCACGTTTACTTAAAACCACAAATCTAAGTTAAGCAATTTTCACCCGAAAAGAACTGGATGGTCCAAATTTCCTCGTTTTTTTCTTCTTTTACATTTTCCTGCTATCAACTCCCCTATCATTTGGATAAACCTCCACCAAGGTTAGACATGAACATTTGCATTTAGATTTGCTTGTTTGCACGTTCTCCCCTGGTTGCTGCCAGTGGGGAGCACAGTCCCACTTGCCACATCCTCAGTAGCATTCCCTGGATAAGGATCCAGGGATGGCAGCTCCACAGTGGCTTCACATATGGCTTGAAGTGCAGTCCAATTTCCATGGGGGGATAGCCACAGATGTGCATGGACAGAGCCCAAAACATCCATCAAATAAGCCCCACACAGAGGTTTTGCCATCCCACCTTTTCTGTTGAAATGACTGAACAGACAATGCATCGTGTTACCACATCTTTCATTTACCTTATCGGATAAGTTCCCCTAATTCTGGTCTCTTATGTCTCAGAAAACTCAGCCAGGAGCTGCGAGGATTACTAGGGCTCCAAAGCCAGCTGTTAGTATTATGCCACCACAATCTTGGGAAGCATGGATTGAATTTCCAGCCTCATTCAGGGACCTGGTCCCTCTTCTGACCCCATGCACACCCACCTCACACAACTGCATGGCACTTGGTGCAAGGCAAAAGGGAATTTTTTCTGGCACTGCCATATTAAATTGCTATGAGAACACCCCACTAATAAAAACAATATGTTGTACAAGTTCCTTTTCCTATTAGAAGCCCTACAAGTCAAGCCCCATAACTAAATACTTGTACTGGAAATCTTCCAACCGTGACTGGAAAAACACACTGACATGAAAGTTTATTTTATAAGACACCAGAGGGGTCACTTCCAGATTAGGCCAGATTGAATTCTCCTCACATTTTGTGAAACTCTTCAGGAGATTTGTTGTGGCATTCCACAGTTCTCCAGGCAAAAAAAGGGGCCAAACATACTGTATAGACGTTGCAGATGCAAGAGTTGAACACTTCTTTTTAGAAAATACCAACCTAAAATAACAAATAATTTTGCTATTCACAAGAGAATCATTGAGTATTGCAAAACTTGATAATTAGTGATTCATGACAGATTTAGGAAAAACATCAGCTTAAGTAATCAGGTCAGGGCACTGCTGTTGACCACAATGTTGGCAAAAGAAACAGTTTCTGTCTTCATATCTTTCATCAAAGTTTAACATTTTACAGTATTTAGCTTTTAGCACGTCATTGGTCCAGACCAGTAAACAACTGATAGCTTGAGAAGTAGAAGCTAAATTGTGAGCAAACATCTCTAATTAGTATTATCTTGTAATTCACTTACTCCATTCACATACTTTTAAATTCAAGCTAGTAAAATCACTGAGGATCCCTGAGAGCTCTAATTTATTACTGCTGTTAATTAATTCACCAGATGATTAATCCCTTTTGCAGCCTGTCACCAAAGGTATGCTTTGTCACACATTGCCAGCTGGGAATAAAGATTTCATTCAGATCTCAAGGTGGACAAAAAACAACCCTACCTTTTTGTGAAGGAAATGTGTGTGAATTTCATTTCCTCCTGGAAAATTAAGAGGTTTTTCTCTAATAAAGATTACTGCAAATAAATCCATTCCACTTTCTTCCATGCTTCCACGATATTCTTTGCCTGACACTGGACAGTCATTCTGAAAAGGCAGCAGTGCAATGAAAGAAGGCCTCCTGACTCCAAATGAAGTATTGTAATAGCACTTTTTTCCCTTCCTAAGATTCACACTAAAACCCCCAAATTTCTAACAGTGAGAAATTGTTAATCCACACCAAGTAAAGATTTGTTTTGCTGTGGAGAAGATCCTGTCCTTCCCCTTCACCTAACAATGCAAAATCTGACTGACACAATGAAGTGTGTTCTAGCACTTTAAACCCACTTTGAGCGCCTTGCTACACTTTAGGCCTTCCTCACAGATACATTTCCTGCACTACAGAAGGCTTTTACTAAATAATGACAGCCCTGTTGGAGAAAAAAGTCAATTGAATGAAGAATCTGGAGTAATTCTATCCAAAGAAATGCCACTGACATTTTCTACATGGAAGTGTTTTTTATACACATTATGTGTATAATGTGACTTTACTTTGAATCATTATTAGCTCCAAAGGAATGTCGTAAACCCCCTCAATCCTCTACCTTCAGAGAAACAAAATTATATTTCTCTTTTTGCTTTTGGCTTATGTCCTTTTGAATCCACTGAAGGAGAGCATGGGAAAAACATGGAAAGGCCCTTCTTAATAACTGCAGTGCCACAGTCCTGAGGCCAAAGCCACTTCCTCTTCCCTTTAAAGCAGCAAGGAATTTACCAGCAACTACAGGACCCGTCCCCAAGAGCCACATGCACAGTCACCCCCAAAAATGGAACAGACTCCCAACACACTGCAGTCAGACCACACAAGTTTTGATGCATCTCAAGTGCAAGGCAGAGAAAGAATCTGACCCTTAGTCCTACAGCAACAAGTGCCAAAAAAGCTTTTTTACAATCACACAATCAAACAATCTGCTTCAACAGACTTAAATCATCCATCTTCAGGATGACATGTTTCCATGTGTCCACAGCTTCCTCAGAGATACCAGTCAGGAGCTCCAATAATATTCAGAGATTTGTATATTAAATGCCTTTCTGAAAGATTTACAGATTCCAGGTACTTAATAACTGAGACAGATAATTAATAACTCAGCCACAATTTGCTGACAACATGTTGAACCAAGGTCTCCCTTTGATTTAAGCTCAATCAACTCTGCTTTTTCTGCTCCAGTGTTTTCTTGCAGAGGTGAAATATCTATGGTAAAAGCTCTATTAAAAGACCTACATCTGAAAAATGAAGGATGAACGTGAGCAGAAATGACCAAGCTCTAAAACTCTGACACATTCTAATTATTGCTTCTGGAAGTCAAAATTTCTATAATCACAGCTCTCTGTTTAAAGTGCTGTCAAACATTACCGTGAGAAAGGCACTTTTTTCCAAGAGCAAGGGAGCTGGAAATCAAAAATCCCATTTCTACATAAAATGGGATAAAAGGTAATAAATAGGAAGCCTGGAACTAAGTGCTAGTAAGTTAATACACTCCCCTGCTTTGCACTGATGCAAGTGACTCTTGCCACATGCCTCTGGCTCTTTTAGTTGGGGTTTTATAAATGCATGGAAAGCCATGAGGACAGAGCAGTGCTCCAACTGCAGCTTGGTCTGCACAAAGCATCCAGTGATTTACTTAAATCATCTACATCTTCTTTGTCTGATGTCCACTGAATTGCTGCTCAGCAAACCTCTGTCACCAGCCTCCAGGAGCCTTCTGCAGGAAGTGGCAGCCTGGAGCAGCAAACACTCCCTGGCTGGCAGAGGAAATGGCAAACCACGCCACTGCTGAGGAGAAATCCTCATGTGGAAAGCTCTTGGCGTGTGCTCTGTGCAGCACCTGACAGCTCTGGGAGCCACCAGGCTGCCCTGGGGACACGAGGCAATACCTCAGGCCTTGTTGTGCAGCCCCCAAAGAGGCCCAATTTAATATCTTAATCTCCAGAACTGCATTTACAACCTGCAGCTGTGGTGCCAAAGAGGCCCACGGCCCCTGACACACTGAGACTATTGTTGGCCAAAGAGAGCTCTGGGGTTTCTGGAGTGACATAAGGGAGTGAACTGAACTGCACTGGGCTGCCCTGCAGTGGGGTGGAGAGGGGGATTGGGGGTTTTTTGTATCCATCAGGTTATTTTGGGCCTTTATCACTTCTACATTACAACAGTTCAAGCACAGTAATGGGCAAACGAGCAGGAATTAATTTGCCAGGGCTTTGGGCTTCCAGGGAATGAGGACTTGAACTGATTAATTAAAAGAAGAATCCCCGTGTTACACGTGACTTAAAATGAATATATAATAAGTGATGTGTTCGTCTATTACACAAATGACATGTGGGGCTTGTTCTACAGCCTCTCCACCTCAGTGACTTGGAGATGTGGTGTTCCCACTGCCTCACTCCCAGAACCGAGGTTTTTCCCTGATGTGGTTAAACTCCTACAGAGCATATTTTGGGAGCACACAGGGTTATGGGCTTTTCTGTGCCAGCTTTTAGAGGTATCATCTTCCAGCCTTTTCCAGAATGCTGATCCCTTTCAACCACATGTAACTGCAAAGAGGGGTGAGAGGACAACCCCATCAATCTCACAGAGAGGAAAATCCCCACTGGTATTTTGATTCTGCTTTCTGTATGACAGCTTACAGACAAGCACTAAGCTTAATATTCCAGGGAATTCAAATGCTCTGATATACATTCTGTAGAATTAACATGCAGATATTGAGCAGAAAAGTTGTGTCTCCGGACAATAGTTAATAGGTTAACCGGGCAGGTTGTTTGCCAAGTTCACCCCCATACAATATAAATAAGAAATGCTTTTGCTTTTCCACAATTAATAACTTTTTTCTCAAAAAGGAAAGAAAGGAACAGCAAACTCAGAGAGCTCAGAAGACGCTTATGGAACCAAATTACTGTTTAGTATTTCTACTGATCCTGATGTTCCCGGATTGTAAAAAGCAGAACAGTCCTTAGCAAGAGCTCTGCCTCACGGATCTGTTTGTCTAAGGTCCTCTTTCACCACAGCATTTCTGAGAGGTCTCCGTTTGGTTGTGCTGAAAGATCACAACACTGCCACGCTCAGGTTTAGGCCCACGAGGCTCTGCAGAAAGCTTTGGGTTAAGGGTTTCAAACAGAACGTCTGCCTTGAAGGTCTTTAGTGCTTTCTGACAATCAGGAATACTCGAAGTCCTCTTGAGAAAGGTTAAATTATTCAAATTAATTCCCAAAATCTGGAGCTAAATACAATACTAGAAAACTGCAAAAATGAAAACTAGGGCTTGAATAGCCTGCTGGAGTTGGCCTGCCAGTCAGAAATCCATGCTGGTCACACACAGGTATTCCATTCATATCAACCCACAGTTACCTTTCTCAGAACTGACAGGGGAAGGGAAATGGATTTCCTGCATGGAGGGAGGATAAAGAGAGGGCACAGAGTTTTTACTCATCCACACCCATGAATATTGCAGTAGGTAACTTCTGCCCGATTCTCCTTTCAGCTGAGTGGATGCTGAGGTGCCCACTGCAGGCCTGAAGGCAGCCTCACAGACAAGGATCCAAACTCCTGGACCTTGAAAGGGATCTGAGTATCCAAGACAATTAACTGTCTTTGGAAATCCTAGACAGGTAAGTGAATGCACCCACCCCACTTCCCTGGGCAAGTGCCACATCTTTTCCTCATTTCACAGAGAGTGGATACCAAGAAACAGACTAAATGATTTGTACAAAGCTTCATGGGAAGCCAAAAACTAGAGCTGAAAACTGTCTTCAACATATTCTGGGTGATACTGGATTTGAATTCTGGCATTTCTATGTTGCCTCTTAGCCAGAGCAAGGAACCACACTGACACAGTTTAATCAGAACAACAGTATATATTCCAGCTCAGACTTTGAATATCAGAAAGGCTGTCTACTCCTCAGATGGCTTACATTTCTGGGAAAAAGTTCTCATTTTAACCACATTGGTTGAAACCTAGTACAGCATCAGAATTCAACTCCTATATGCAGCAATGCTGGTTTTCCAAAAGAAAAAGGAGAAGAAATGACAACTCCAGTGTTAAAAAACCATACATCTACACTGATGAATGTTTTCTGGGCTGCTGTTTCTCTTATCTGGCATGAGAAAGAGAAAAAAAGAGAAGGAAAATCAAAAAAAAATTCTGAAAGAGAATAGAAAAGAGTTGCTTCACAGTATAAAAAGATGGAAGAAGTCAGAAATACTAGCTAAAGAGAGGGAGAATGTTCAAACTGCAGACACAATTTCTAAGCAAAAGCAAATCTTCACAATTCAATTTAAGCTACAGCCCAGGTTAGGCATATCTGAAATTCTTACCACATCAAAGGGTCTTCACCTGTATGGTTAATCCATAAAAAAAGATATTCTGGGGTTGTGAGTAAACTTGTGCTAAGTTGGGCCTCACAGTTACAGCCTTGAAAACACTGAGAAAACACCCATTAACCATATTCTCTCATTTTCCAATGGGGAGCCTAAAATCAACATCATACGTATCAACAGGAGGGGTTTGCAGTCCTGGAAAATCCTTATTCCCTAAGCTGCAAGAGGTGATGGACCACACATGAAGAGTGAAATGGGCTCATCCTTCCCCCACACCAGCACACCCTCATTTCTTGTGTTGTTTTCAGCTGTATCAGAAAACCACTCACCCTTCCAAAGCCCTTCAAGTCCCAATTTATTAGGGCTGCACAACTGCACCAACAAAAAAGATGGACAACCTCTGGGAGATGCCTTTCCCACTCACTCACTCTCTCCCTCATGTTTTGTTTACTGACGAAGGACTCCAGTGGGAATAGTCACCACCTTATCTGGGCATCCAGATTTCTGCTGGAGTCCACAGAAACACACAAAACACAGGATCACATCCCCATAAATTGCAGCAGACAAGCAAATTGCATACTTGACAAATTGTATGCAGACCACAAGCTTGATCTTTAGCAAAAATCAAAATAAAAAATGGCAAGAACGTTATACTTTAATATCCTCAGAGCATTGTTAGACATTTAAAAATGAAAGCATGGGTTAGCCCAAGTTAGCCAGAGGCCTCAGCACAACAAAACTCACGCAATTTTTCTCGTACAAGAGATAAGTTTCAGAAAATAAAGGCTGAAATTCTACTACTAGATTTTTCTAATCCAACTCTCATGTCTTTTCCTTGTCAGTTTTCTCTAATTCTGTGTTTGCATCATCTGTAAAGCATCATCTGCTCTACTGTAAAGCAATAAACAAGGAATAACAATAAATATATGTTTAGATTTAATGGGAGGATTAAGCAGAAGGAGAGAATTTGTTCTCTGTCCCTTGCTACTGACATTTTGGTCCTTATTACCTCTTTGTCATTTCAACACCTATGATAAGAAACTAATATGGTGAATTTTTACCTCTCTCTGTCAGCTTTCTATGAAAAGTGAGAGTAATTTCCTAACACAGATCTTATTTCAAATTAAGTTTACAGTAAAGTAACACCTCATGGCACATACAACATGCTCAGGATACCTCCCTTGAAGATAAATAAACTTGTAAAATCTTACCTCAAATAAAAGTTTAACATTTGTCATGTTTAATCAGCAATAAAGTCAGACATCTAATGCTTCACAATTTATCCCTCACCAACACTATGTCACTTCCAAGTTGAAACATGGAAAAAATTTTGACATTTGCAGGCAGCGTGGCAGAAAGGCAGCCTGCCATGTTATCAAAATAATTTATGTTCTGAAATTCCTGTGAGTCCAACATGAAAATAACATCCCCACCACTCCAGCTCTGAGTTTAGACAACTCCAGTGTTACTCGATATGACATGCTCAGGAACAGAAATCATCTTAAATTGACACCAATGGTCCCCTGAGCTGACAAACACGAGTTGCTTAAATTCTCCATGTGCTTCATTTTCTGTCCTAGAGAGCTATGTTTGAAACAGGAAAAGGGGGTCAGATCTGGGAGTAGAAGAGATTAAACTGCAGTTTTGTTTTCCTCCTTTTTGGGCTAGCCTCTAGTATCAATCTCAGCCTGCTCTAAATTATGTCCAGCTGTCTGTTGCCCCCAGGGACAATTCTAGCAGCCAGAATGAGTTGGGAGTGCAGTGACATTTTAACCACACACAGTCTCCCTTCAGCCTACCTATCCTTGGGTTTTTGAGGACAATGGGGGGTGGCAACACATCCTGCCAGGAAGAAAAAATGTGAACACTGAAGTTGTAAACACATTCGAGCTAAAGAATTTATGAAAACTGTGGGGTTTAAAGAAAGTAAAAACTGAGATGTGACAAAGAGTTCACTGAAGCAGTAGGGAATAGAGTGCAAAATTTTCAGAAGGAGCCAAAAGCAAGGAAAAAAAGCAAAATTAGGGATCAGCCTCACTAGGCTTCTTCAACTTTGGTAGGTGTTGGCCTCAGCAGTGCCAAGGGGCTCATGGTCAGCATGGAAGGAGGGGTTGTTTGACCACCTGGACATCTTCAGACATCTCAGATATGTAAATAAGTTGCCCTTCAGCTCGTTCACATACCTCACACTCCCATCAGCATTTCCAAGCATTTAAGTTCTGCTCTCCCACACCAGGCAAGTTTCCAGCTGTCTCAGCAGGGAATATCTGAACTACCAAATCATGGACTGATCTCCCACCTCCATTTAAAGGACTGACAACCATCCTTGGCAGAACGGGGCATTTCAGCAAACGTGTAACACTGGCTGAAGCCAAGGGAAGGGGGTCCCTGCTCAGTCAGCATTCAGACATCCTCCAAAAGGATGTTCCTGCTGTTTTCTGCTTTGCAGAACATCTTTCCGGAGGGAAAAAACCCAATTGAAGTCCTGTAATACAGGCAGTGTTTCCCTATGTAGTAGATTAAGACAACACTTCTTAAAATTTTTACTTAATCCAGAACCCAACAACTTAAATTCTGTTCTCTTTGCATGGCATGAATGACAATACAAATGACAATTCAAAACTCACCAAGTGGTGTTGCCAAGTAGATAAAAGCAATTATGTTACTAGTTTGCATTCATGAGATTATTAGAAATGCTTGTACTTCTTTCTATAAGCAAGAAACAGTAAAGTTGAAAATATATGAGGGACCACGTCACAAATAGGAATCCAATTTACACCAACAGAAGTGAATAACTCAGAGCCAATCTAACACTGTGAAGCTGTATTCCTAAATAATGAAATATAGGCTTTAAAGGAATCATTTTGGAGCAGGAGGACACATGTCAAAAGATAGCATGTTAAATATGAAATAAATATGCATAAGAAAGTACATGCAAAGTGTCCTATAAAGTAGTCAACTTCAATTTTCTTTATTACACCATGTTGTTGCTTCTGTTCTTCATTTACCAGTGAGGTGTGTGGACTGTAAGTACATTTTCAGGAGTCCCACTTACCTGTAAGCACAGAAACTGCAACGAGAGAGGGAAAATCCTGTCTTCTCTCACAACTACCTAAAAAATAAAAGATAGGCAACATATGGTTGCAGCTACAAGTATTCTGAAACTACCAGCTTTGCTGATTCTAGAACAGATAAGAAAAGAAGTTATTTGATTCAGAGACAAAATTAATGAGCACTGTACAGCCATCCAAAAAAGAACTCATGCTTTATGTAAGATCAACTATAATTTACTGTTAAGAATTTAAGGGATTATATAGGAAAGCCATTCTCTAGGCCAACAGTGCCAGAGGTCTGCAGCCTAATGAGACATTTTTTCAGGAGATTTCCAGTTCTCCAGTCCCTTCAAGGTCTAAATTAAAGAGGCAAAAGTTTATTTTAAAACCAAAGACCTCATGTTGAACTACAGGAACAGAATAGAGCTGCTCTACTGTGTCACAGGCCCCCCAGAAGCAAAACTAGGGAATTAAATAAAGATCCATCTTATCCCTCCGTAGAACAAGTTCCTGGACACCTTCTCCTTACTAAAACCCACCAAAGCTTCTAAATCCCTCCAATGCCTCCTCATCCTTCCTTCTGTCCAACAACTTTCCCCCTGGGTGGGGAAATAACAGCATTTCATAGACTGAAAAGGTTTTTAGAAGTGATTGCTGAACTTAGGTGGTGTCTGAGGAACAGGCATTGCCCTGTGGAGGGTTCCTCATGGCTTTCATCTACTGCATTTATAAGGGGCACAAAAACGCATCAGTCCAGCTATTTTAAATTTCTAGGGGAAGTTTAGATTAGATATTACAGGAAAAAAAAAAATTCAAGGAAATGGTTACAAAGCACTGAAAGGGGCTGCTCAAGGCAGTGGTGGAGTCACCACCCACGGAAGTGTTCAAAAATGCGTGGATGTGGGACTTGAGGGCAAGAATATTGGAAATAGGTTCTGTTTGCAACCAAGCAAAGCGTGAGAGATCTAAAGGCCTTTTTGCAAGTTTATTTTCTTTTAAATCTGCTTGTGTTCAGTGTTCGGCTTGCATAATGCATGTCATGGAAGGACAGGCAATTACACCAGCTTGGACTGACGAAAAACCTTATTTTCCTTCCTGGAAAACCAGTTTTCCAGTCTCATTTCCACATCAGGTTACGGCTGTAACTGTGAATATGGTCGTGATGGACCTGATGATCTTAAAGGCCTTTTTTCCCAACCTTAACGATTCTCTGATTGCATGACTCACGACAGACCCCAAAACGATGGCGGTGCTGCACTTCCACGAAGATCCCAGCTAGGACACAGCCGCCGCCTGGCCGGGGCACCGAGCGGGCGTGAGGGAGCGGCT
>NW_008240228.1:6023925-6040065 GCF_000691975.1 Corvus brachyrhynchos
GGGCGGTGTCCCCCACGCCTTGCTTTAACCGAAAAGTTGCTTTTTCCACCCCAAAGCGTGCGCCGGCCGGGCAGTGCCGCTGCCCGCGCCTTGTCCGGCGCTGCTCCCGTTGAGCGCTGGGGTGTTTTAAACTCCATTGACTGGTTATTTCCGCCCCCCTTCCCAGCTGGATAAAATCCCCGGGCTGGGAAGCACGGCTAAGCCTCACCCTCTCCTTGCGGGAGCGAACGGGCAGTGCCCGGCCGCCTCTCCCAGGTAGGGGCTGGGTGGGCTCCCTGGGCAGGAGCCGGTCCCAGGGGTGCTGCAGCCTCTTCTAGCAAAGGAGACCGCTTGATTTGTTTTTCCTTTCTTTCAAGGTTCACGATGTTGACAGCTCTGTTCTTGGCTGCGCTCATTCTTATTACAGTACATTCGCAGGAAACTGAGGAAACCATAACGTACACGGTAAGGTTTAATAGACTTGGAGATAACTACCGCTTTGCGGGGATTCTTTGCTAAATGACCCTTAAGAAAAACTGAATTTCTTGCCAATGTATAGCATGTGCTACAGAGGTCGCTGAGTTCGAATGTTAATCATAAAATAAGCTGTTCCTGCGCTGAAACAGTGTTTAAAAGTTCAAGTTGACAAGATTGAGGAAAATAGGTTACAACTGCTTGTTTGGAAAAGTTTATCTATGAACTCAGTTTGAGGGACTGAACAAAATTAGGAGGTTTTAATATTTTTTAATCCATTTTCATAAAGACAGGGTCCCTAGGACCTTCATTTGAAATATATGGAGTTTGACAGATAATTAGGTCAAACATTCTTTTGTGTTTTCTTATGGATATTTCAAGCTGTTTTAAACAAAATGCAAGTACTTCCAAATTTGGGGCTCTTAATGAAGCATCTGAATCCTGGAGAGATCATGGGACTGTTCTTTTCTGAGCTGGTTTTGAGCAGTGGCTTTGTGTGGCTTGATAAAATTGTACAAGAATACTGGAAACAGGTTCTGCTTGCAACCCAGTGACGGGCTAAGAGATTTAAAGGCCTTTTTGTCAGGCTTTTTCTTTTCAATCTGCTTGTGTTCAGTGCTTGGCTTGCATAATGCATGTCATGGAAGGAGTGGCAATTACCCCGGCTTGGGCTGGGGAAAAACCCGCATTTTCACATCTGATTACAGTTGTAATCCCTGCAACTTGCTTCATATGGGTGGACCTCTGGATATGTGCACAGACATCAGCCCAATGCCACACAAGCAGAAAATTCTGCACACATGCAAAAAGTTAGAGAACCACAGCCAAAGCCCAGGATTGTGTCTTATACAAGTAATCCCACTGAAGTCAGTGGGATGGCTCAAGCAAGTAAATATTGCAGAGTTGGACCTTCTTGTAGAAGTCAGGGCTTAAAGAAGCCTCAAGTGAGCATCAGGAAGTCAGTCATAAAATACTTTAACACTGGGCTTTAGAAGCATTAGGGTTTTGAAGGCTGGGAGTACTTTTATTTAGAGGCTTCTGTTATTTACTTTTTTTTTTAAGTCCCTGTATAGAACTGGAAAGTGAAGATGTAAGTACCTTTTGAAAATCTGGACTAAACAGAGATCCCACCCTCCTCCTTTCCCACAGTTATTGTATGAAGGGGTTTTTAATTATGTAGCATTTCACATAATTCTGATTATACCAATTGAACATTTCCAGCAAGTCTACATGGCTTGGGTACCTATGCTCCATTTTCAAGGAGGTCTTAGCATTTAGGTACTTCACTGATTTATTAAACTCCAATCATGTAAAATGAAACAAAAAACCCCCAGCTTTGGGAGATTTTGGTCTTGGGATGCTACTGTTTCTCATGCACACATTGTATCCATGGAGGGCCAAATCCTTTGCTATTGTAAAAGCCTTTGGCTGCAGTAATAGATGGACTTGGCTCCTTGCAGTTAAACACACAGTACTTCTGTTGTGCCTTAACAGGAATTGGGTGATTCAGTAAATGCATGAATTAGCTGTTTTCCCCTGGGTTTGCCTTTTCATAGCTACAGTAACTTTGGTGTTGTCAACTCAGCATGCAGTCAATCCTTTAGAGAGTGTCCACTTACCCCTTGGGGATAAAAACCCTTCCAAGTGACAACTCGCCGCCACGTTTGGCAAATCATTGGTGTCACCTGCAAGAGAAGAAAATATTTTCAATCCTCCTGCTGAGTCAGTGTCCGTCAGTAACAGGTCCCTCAAAATAACTTGAGGATAGGACCTGGAACAAGCGGATCTTGGCATCAGAAGGTCAAGTTTGTCACTCGTAAGTCCCTCAGCAGCAGAAGAGTTGCAACAAGATTTAGCTTGCTTGACTGTGACTAATTACATTAGCCAACTCCATTCTCTTTTAGTATGGGGCCATTAAAGTAATAGCCCCAGCAGCCCAGGATGCACCTACACAGCACAGCCTGGTTGATTCAATGATATTTTAATATTTTTAATGTTTCTGCTGCAGTTGGTAGCACTGTGATACTTTGCAAATCAGACTCTGTAACTGTGACCTGTGATTAAAATGACTGCCCTCTGGACAATGTCATGTTTTTGGGCAGACAAAGAATGAAGATGCAGAGCTGAATACTTAAAACCTTTCCTGAACTCACTGGTGTGCATTGATATGAATAGCTGCCGAGTATAGCCTTGTTTGAATTTTGCAAAGTCTTGTATAAATAAGTAGTCCTTCTGTTATAAACTCTGACCGTTTATTGTGTGTCTCACAATATAAATTGTCCTTCCTAGACTGCAGTTCCTGGAGTCATGTGACTAAAAAGCATGTGAATGAATTTCCAGCTGTCATGGGATCCTTCCCCATTGCTGGTGTGCTAATGGGAGAGAGGATGAAGTCCAGGGGCACAGAGTTGTCTTAGTCCCTCTGGCAAACAGGGTCTGGGAATGAAAAAGGTTCACCTGTTGGCAGGCAGGGAACGAGATCCAAACTCAGAAGAACTTGCTGCTTTTTCATAAGAAGATTTTCATTCTGGTCAGCTTGGTCACACCAAAGATCATCCAAGGATTCAGCCAAGGACAGAGGGTGTAACACAAGGTACAGGGACAAGGCAAGGAGAAAGCAATGCTTTTCTCACTTTGTTTCCCAGCCTGCTCACAACAAACAATATCTTGGGAACTTCCTGAGACAGAGGCTCTCTCTGTGTACCGTAGAGTCATAGAACATTCCGAGTGGGCAGGGACTCCCAAGTTTTGCTGTTCCTGCACAGCAGTGCTGTACCGATTGCCACTTTTCTAGCCTATCAAGGTATGCAAACATTGCATTTCCCTTTGTGCCACACTTTGAGTTCACTGAATACACTCAACTGTTTTTCCAAAACAAAGAATCCCAAGTAACCCAATTTATTTATTTTTTTTCTCCACAGCAATGCACAGATGGTTATGAATGGGATCCTGTTAGGCAACGGTGCAAAGGTACAGTAAATAATTTTCAAAGACAGACTTGCCACTGGTATTCTTTAAGTATTCTCACTGCACACCCCTGTTTTGGACACGGAGGTGTGCGTGCATGTCTCGTCGTGTTCTTTGTGTTAATGGCTGTTGCAGAAGGTTCGACTGTTAAAAGCATGACTTGTGTTGTTGCTAACCACAGATATTGATGAATGTGAAATAGTCCCAGATGCATGTAAAGGTGGGATGAAATGTGTTAACCACTATGGAGGATACCTCTGTCTACCCAGAACAGCGCAAATTATTGTAAATGAACGAGAAGAAGCAGCAGCTGAATCCACAAGTGGTCGAAACAGCGTCATTCGCCGGACCCCGGCCGACCCTCAGCGCGCCCCTCCCAACCCAACCCACCAAATCCAGTGTGCAGCTGGGTATGAGCAAAGTGACCACAACGTGTGCCAAGGTAAGCCAGCGCCTGCCTCGGTTCTGCTTCCGCTGCAGTCGGAGCGTGGGTGACAAGAGACCCAGGGAAATGCCAGCCTGTAGCCCTTGCGTTGATCGAAAGGGACTGTTGCTCCGTTAACACCTTTAAAGATACATAAATAAAATACAGAAATGTTATTGTTGTTGTTCAAGGTATCAGAATGTGCAGTTTGTTGCAGCCTTACAGTTGGTTCCATCTATTTTGGGCTAACAAGTCAAATTAATTCTGTTGTCTGTAGCTCCTAAAAAAAAAAAAAACCAACCCTGACAGCAACTCTAGTGAAGCATTTTGTGTTGTACTAAGTATGTCTAGGAAAGGAAGTGCTCTGGAAAGAGCGGGCAATGCAGCAAGGCATAAACAATTTGGAAAGACTTGCAGAACTCTGTATTTGTCAGTAAGTGAATGCTGAATGAACAAAAAATAACCACAGTATGAACTTTTGCTTAGAGCAGGCTGCAATGCAGAAGGGTCCTGCGTTTTTATCATGGATAAGGAGTATTCCTCCAGCAGTAGGAACCCAACTTCTGAACAGCCTGGGTTCTTCTGATCTCCATGGAAGTAGCTCTAGGCAGACCCTGCCAGTTTACTTCCAGTCCTAGCTTGGCCACTCTTGAAAACTATGGCAATGAAGAGCTTTCATCTGAGTGTACATACACCACACACAGTGCCAAAAATTCTCAGGGCATTAGCAATGTTAATTGTATGCATTCAGGAATCAGCCTCACAAGCACTACTGTAAACTAAGACTGTTTCATTTATTATTTTATATAAATAGTTTACTCTTCTACTTGCTGAAGTAACAAATGTTTCAGCCATTGTTTTGTTTTCTTTCATAGAAATATATTCTACTACTTGCTCACAAACTTGCTTGTCAAGCACGTTAGAGGGACACCCGTGCAAAGAGAGGGCAAAACTTGACCCCGTGGTTCATCTTTTCCACTTTGTGGCCTGTAACAGTATAATCACATAAAATAGTACTTGAGGGACTATAATCAGGGCAGGCTATAATACACAGTGGTAGTTTCCTTCTCCCTGGTATTCATGTATTCAGAACATTATTTATCACTAGTAAGTAAATTCCCTGTCATTCTGGAGCACAGCAATCATCATGGAAGCTGGAGGAGTTATTTTTGTGGGCGAAGCCTCAGAGTTGCATTTCTGGCTTATCTGCTCATGTCCAACATTTCTGTCACTCTGATTCAAGAATGCTGAGTACAGAACCTACCACAGGAGGTCAGATCCCCTTAACCCTGGGTGTTCACTGAGGGTCATCAAGGGAAAATCAATGCTAAGGATGGAAGATTGGTTTTTTCCTTAGTTTAACTTGGCAAAGCAGCTGCAGAACCAGGAGCAGAGCTGCTGGGTTTGGCCTGGCACTCCCTCCTTCAGGTGATGCTGCTGGCACTACTCTTCACTGGTGAACTGCAATAAACTGCTCCAACTTTAGCACATAACAACATTTGTATTTGATAGAAAATGCAAGTTATGCTAGAAAATTTCAAAACACACCCATCCCTTTTGCTACACTGGCTTTAGGTGTATAAATTAGGGATACAGTAGGGAAGTTTGACAGCATTTAGTACCCATAGTTTGTCCTCCAAATAAAGGTGGAGTGTTAAGTTAGAGACTGACAACTGGTTGAGGTTTCTGTTTTGTTGAGGAGAAATTGGTGGTGATACATCACTATTACTTTACTCCATGCTCTGGCTTCCTGGAACTTGCAACTAAATATTTCTATTCAATTCACAAATCTTTGGTTAATTTATAACAACAACTAAGTGTTGTTACAGTACCAGAACTTTTGACCAGCAGGCACACAACCTATGGTGAAATCTTGGGCTTGACTGAATCAAGCCACTCATTTCCTCATGCCAAAATTTCAATCTAGATGTAGAAAGCATGGAAATATTAGTGTTTAAAAGTTGAAATGTATTGTATTGAATGCATTCCAGCTGGAAAAAGGGTAGTGGACAGTGTGCTTGAAAGAAAGGATGAAAGACTTTTGGAGCACTTAAAGCATGCATTCAACTTCATGATCTTCATGCTTTCCACTGCTGAAAACATCTTATAAAAGATAATCTTGATCAGCAATGGTCCCGCTGCGGATTTATTTAATTATGGTTAAAAGACTCTGCTGTGATAACTGCTCGAGGCTCCTAGGGAGTGTAACTTACAGATATAGTCACACTTAAGCTTGTTTTATTGTTTAGTAAATCAAATACGAAGTCCAGCTCCTTCTAATTGTTTGCAGATGTATGACATTTTCCTTCCAGTCCAGCAGCACTAAGTATTTTATAACCAATGTGGAAGTGTGGAGACCTCTGTTTCAAACAATAACACGCTCTGAGGAGCTGAATTACTGACATCATGCTGCAGTGTGAGGGGCCTTCTGTTTTAACACAAATGTCCACTCCCTTTTTAAACATGGAATAGTGGGGGAATGACAGACCAAACACACTCCTATGGCTCCTGTGCTTGGAATAAATGCACATAAATGACACTGGTCCTGGTGGATTTCACTCCAGTGATGTGAGGATACACATTTCTATAACTATTGATGTTAGAAGTGGGGGTAGCAGACATTTCCTGGGACGTCCTTAAGATACTCTTTATGAGCAGTGGTGCCAGGAACCCCCCAAACTGAAGCAAGGATGAGGAAGGTTATTCTGGAGGAAGATCTCTGATGTGGAAAATGTTGTTCTTCAATGTAAACACTTGAACTGTACTTTAAATTCTGAGTTTATGACCTTAACTTATCCCATTCCATCCCATCCCAATCAGTTCCCACTTCACTGTCACTCCTAAATTTGGTCCCTGAGGGAGATTCCCATATGTGGCATCTGGTCATACTTTCAGGAAGCCACTTGGATGTTCAGCCCTGCCACTGTGAGGTAACACTGTAATGAGGAAGAGCAAAAAAGAGAGTAAGAAATAATTCGAAGCAAATTACTGAGTTAAACTAATGTTCCCAGACAAGTACATTAGGTTTACTAATGTTTTGCCTGATAAAAACCATAAATAGCCACACTCTGTGCTTGCATACAGGACTGAGTTGTATTTTACTTTGTTGTTAGGCTTTCTGTGATTTGAGTCTGCTCCTATTGAAGTCAAAAGAAAATCACCCAATTAATTCAATTTTGTCAAACCTGGTCTGTAAGAAAGTACTGGCTTTTCCTAGAATGTTAATGACACTTGAATAAAAAAAAAGGACCAAAAAAGGTACCAAATAACCTGTAAACTTGAGAAGGGAAAAGAACTTATTTTTCTTAATTCCTATCATGCTGGCAATACAAGCAATAAAGTAAGCAAAGTTTTTTGCTCCTCAGCTAGATTAGCTTTTGATATTTCTCCAGTCTGTCTGTAACCCTTTGTGCTGCTGCAATGTCAAGTACAGCAGGGAGACAGATTGCAATACAAGAGATCAGTGCTTATGTGGGAGAAAGACATTTCTCCAGAGTTCTGCCCAGACTTGGTGGACATTGCTTGCTTTTTTCCTCCTCTGTGGAAGGAGGAAAAAAAAAGAATTTGTTTTCTGTGCTGTGGTTGTTTTTCCCCCTGCAGAATCATTTTAGGTATCTTTACACTGGTAAGGGTTAGGGATTTTTTCATTTAAGTTTTCTGGTACTTTTTAAAGTAACTTACCATACTCCAGGTATGCTTTTAACTCAAGTTAATTAAGTGTGAAGAAGTCAAATCAGGCTAAATTTTGCATCTGTAGAGTCCTTTTTGTTGTTGTCCTGTTAAGGAGGGACGGAGACTGTGCCGACATGATGTCCTGCTTTCCACAGAGAAGTCACTTTATATTATATATATTTGCACATGTCAGGGATGTGCAATTGGCACATAAAGGGCACAAAAGATGTGTGAGTGCAGGTGCACGTGGCTGCCCTTGGCAGAGCCTGGCTGTACCTCTGGCAAGAGCTCTTCCCTGGCTTTTTGGCTGGGGCACCGGAGCCCCTCTGCGCTGCAGCTCCTAATGAGCTCCACTTACCGCGCTTTGATTCCCCTCCCCGAGCGGTCCTGGAACGTGCAGCCACATCCAGTCCAGCTGAAACAACCTGAAATGCACCCCAGGGGTGCCACTAATGTGCCACAACCACTAACGAGCACTCAGCCTTCAGGGCCAGACTCCAAGGAGCCTCAGAAGTGCTTGGACTGGGATTTTGGAGCCTCTGCACCAAGTTTGGATCTGTTCTTATGGGTTCAATCCATTTGCTAATACAGACATAGCCTAAAAGAGACAGCTAGAGAAGTTCCTTAGCCATGGAAATGTTTTGGAGAGCTTTTTGTAAAATATTGCACCATCCCAACTTTTCCCCCTTCCTGTAGGTAAGGAGTACTTTTTAAAATGCTTCAGGGCTATTTGTAAAAGAGCCTGAGGTGTGACAAGTTTAGTTCCAGAGTTGTTCTTCTCAGGGAAAGACTATTTACAAGGACATGCAGTGACAGGACAAAGGGGAATGGGTTTAAATTGAAAGAGAGTAGGTTAGGTTAGATGTTAGGAAAAAGTTCTTCCCTGTGAGGGTGATGAGGCCCTGGCACAGGCTGCCCAGAGGAGCTGTGGCTGCCCCATCCCTGGAACTGTTCCAGGCCAGGTTGGATGGGGCTGGGAGCAACCTGGGATAGTGGAAGGTGTCCCCTGCCCATGGCAGGGGGCAGAATGAGGTGATCCTCAAGGTCTCCTTTCAACCAAAACTATTTTATGATTCTGTAAACACCACTAGAACTGTTGAGTTTGAGGATAGGGTGAGGACAGAGGCTGTGGCAGGAAAAAGAAGGCCTGGTTATCTGGTTTGGGATGGCAGTAGCTCAAAGTGCTCCCTCAGGCCATGTGCTTGTGCAGCACTCCAGCAACTGGGGAACACTTGTTGCCAGCTGTAGCCACTCTTAGAGACCAATGTGGTTACATGTGCCATTTCAATGCTCATTACTGGGACAAGCCCCAGGAATTCTGCAGGTCTAAGAGGATCCACGGAGGGACACAAGCTGACACTTTCACGGCTCTTTGTTCATAGTTTCCAATTAATTCCTTGTACATTTGGATACATCATGCAGAGATCTTCTTTCATCAGCCCACCCCGAACCAACTGTTCAAGCTGTTAATCTGTCAAACTGCTGCATTCTACTGCAAGGAAGCGTCTCTTTAGTAGCCCTGAGGGTCCAGAGGGGCGTTCACAAAAACCCATCTTGTTTTGAGGGCCTGGTTTTGGGCATTTTTGAAATCTGGCCACTCTGAATCATCTTCCCATCTGTGCTGTTTGCACAGCTGTGGGTGTCAAGTCAAGACCTTGGAGAGATATTCTCTGTTCTGTCTGACCACTTTACTGTGAACATCCATTACAAGCATAAATGCTAGCAGCTGCTTTCCGTTCCTGAGTTAGTTACTGCTTTCCCATTGTCCTGACCCCTGCAGGAATATGCTCAATGTGTTGCAGCTAAAGATTCCTCCCATTTGCTCATATCGTGCTAAGTGTCCTAGAGGCAAGCAAGCTTCCCCAAGTTGTATTTACCTTAGCTTCCTGAATGGGGATTATGCAGGCAAGCACTGGACTTCAAGTTTAAGTAAACTCATTAGCAGTTCTCATGGCTTCTTGCAGCAGAAGAATGGGATCACACAGTAGTCACCTCGGCTGTCATCCTCGTGGGCTGCATTTGTTGATTTTGAAGCCTGTTGCCTTAGTAGCTCAGAGGAGGCTCATGTTTTGACAGACAAAACACAGCAAATGGATTCAGAAGGCACATGGCCTGAAAAAAGTCCAAACTCCAGCCATCTGTCCTCCTTCAGAATTCCTTTCTCTAAGCTGGAGGTCTTTTCCACAATGCAATCAGGAATAACACCAGATAGCAAAGGGGAATAATGTGCTTATGCCTGATCCTGACTTGGCATCCCAGAGTACTTGGCACCCCATTAAACAGCTCAGAGCACTTATTTCTCTCTTGGAGGAATTCCCTGTACCTGTTGCAGACACTCAGAGCCGAGCATCCTACAAGTCAGGAGAACCACACAAGGAGTGAGGGCTGTCACCTGCTGCACTCGGCGCCAGCACCAGAGGGCACAAAACAGGACTTGGGGCAGCACGGGCTGGCATTTGTTCCCTGTGCCAAAACCTGCTCTCAATGGAATACATTCCACAGCACCACAGTGATACAGGCACTTGCCCCAGGAGTGCCAAGGCACCCTGGCAGCTGCTTTTAGCACCTCTCTCAGGTAATAGTGCCACTATTGCCACTGGGATGTTCTCATTGTGTTTGCTCTGGGCAGTTGTTTCCTCCCAGTCTCCTGCACTGTCACTCCTCAGTCTCACGAGAAAGGCTCTGTGTTCTTCCTTTCCCCAGGTTTTTGCTCAGGATGATTTTCTCTCAACCACCACTTTTTTCCTCCATTTTCAAACCTGTGAGGGTGGTGACTCCTCCTTCAGATTAATTAGTGTATAATGGAACTGCTCTTGCCTGTGTTTTATTTTCACTCTTGCAGTCTGTGTTACTGAGTCACCTTTGCTGGAACATTTCTACAGGATCTCAGCATTGCAGATGCATTTTTCAAAGATCCAAGATTTTTCTTGAGCATCTCCAGTGATGGGTCACAAATTTAGGAAGCTGGAAAACTAGTTCAAGAGCTGAAATTTGAAACTGTTGATTCTTTCATTTTATTCTCTTTCCAAGTGATTTCTCCCTTCCCATGCTGGCCAGGGAAGATGATAGCTGCTGTTTCTGTGTGCCAAAGCAGCCCCACGGGAAGAACAAAGCTTCCTGCAAAGGCAGCAGAGGCCTGTTTGATTCCTCCCTGCACCACCCAGGGATGCCTGTGTTCCTCTCCCTGTCCTCTGCTAGGGAATCCCATCTGCTGCCCCACAGCCAAGCACCCCAGTCTCCAGCACTGTGGGAATTCATTCAAGAGTGCTGTTTAAACTTGCTGGTTTGCCATTTTCCTACTGTCAAAGGCAGTGGGAGTGTTACAGGACTCCTTTCTAGTAAGATAGTTTTGGTCTGGTAGAAAACCACAAGGAGAGTGTAATTTTTGAGTTCACCTACCAGGTTGCATCTTAAACATTCCACATTTTTGGTGGTGTAGTCAACTCCTCTTGTGCTGCACTTTGTCATGGCAACCCCTTTGTGCCATGTCTGTGTTAACTGGGTAAGGATTTGTACTTTTTGATCATGGGATAAATGTAAGCTGAGCCTGACCACCTCCTTTCATTAAACTTAAAATTTATTCTTTTTTTCCCCTCTCTGATGCTTTTTGAGCTACTTTTTCTGGGCTGTCACTATTTATGCATGGTCCAGAATAAGTCAAATGAAATTTAAGCATCCCTTGGGCTGAAGGGTTTTTATCAAAGGGAATTTTGCCACGTACCTGTCAAAGTTTAGATGCTTCTATCCACAAGACTGGAAGATCTGAACTGGGCTTGTAAGATCTCTGTTTTCTGTATGACAAGAACACATGGAATAGGTAATCAGACATATAAAGTTCATGAGTAAAAAGTATGAAATTCCACAAATAAATATCTGTTTCATCTGCTAAATTCTGTTTTCATAGCAGTCAGAAAGCAACAGTTTTGGAGAGAAAGGTATTTGTCATAATTCTATAGACAGCAAAATGTAACCTGAAAAAAACCATCCTAAATACACAAGAATGCTGCTTGTACTGTCTTTCATCTACCTTTTAACTTTACTAAAAATACAAGAGGGATTTGTAAATTACAGAGCTCTGAAGTATTTTAGCCCACATGTAGTTATTATAAAACACCTTTAATGCTCCTCCACGTTTGTGTCTTATTTGTTAATCTGAAATCACGTTAAAGGTTGGTTCTGTTGTAAGCAGAGTAGAGAGATGTCTAATTTTTGTTAGGTATAATTATATGGTCAAACCTGTAGCATCAACGCTGAAAAAAGTGACTAAGAAAACATGTAACCACTACAGTTACACACGCTTTTATAAGCTACACTGCTAAGAAAAAGTTCTTGAGGCTCAGAAATGAGTTAGATGTTTTCTAGCAATATGTATCCCGAGCTCTTAATTAAGCATTTTTGAAATTAGATATTCAGTAGCCTCTTGTCTTTTGCTGTTACTGCATGGCTTAAATAAATAACTTTAAAGTAAAATTCTTAAATGGGATGACAAAGGATTCAGTGTGTGAAGGTCTATCTCCTGGGAAGAGATGTTTACTTTGGGAAACTCTGAATCTGGCTTTATTAACTCCTTATTTTAAAAAAATCATGCCTTTGATTGGACATATTAATTAATTAAGCCTGTTTTGATCAGCTCTGAGGAGGAGATACTGCTGAGCCTTCCTTTACAAGCTGAATTTAATCTGAAGGAAACCCCTGGTGTGGTGCATGACCCAGTGTGAGATGATTTAAGCAAATCTGACACTGCACTTGAGCATGTTCAGCCCGTGCCTGAACAGATGTTCCATGAATATTCCTGAGTACAAACAGAGCTTGTTCCAGGGTTTTTATGTGCATCTGCCTGCATGGATGGGATTCCTGTTAGCAGGTAACTGGGCCGAACGTGTGCAATCAAACCAATCCCACTAGCAGATGTCACCCAAAGACAAACTCTGACAAGGCAGATTGCTGTGCAAATCTGGGCCTTATACCAAGAGTTAAGTTTGGGCTTCAACTTCAATTAAAATTCTCCAGAGTTAAAGAAATCCAAGGGGAAAAAAAAAAAAACAACTAAAAAAAAGGAGGCATCTGATGGGATATAAAACCTCCATAATTCCAGAAAAGAAGTCATTTGTACAATCAGTTCCTGGATATCTGGTAGCATTATAAATTTAGAAAGAGATTCTTATCAATAGTGTAACAGCTGCCTGTTATCAAAAGTACTCAGAACTGGGAAATGCAAGGACTTTTGACAGGTAACAACGTTCTGTGTGCTTTTGAAGAGGTTGCCAATAAGGTAACATTTAATAACAGTCTTGCACAGAGCAAAGGAATCAAACATGGCAAAGCGAGCAGAAATTTAAGTATGATTTTAGCTGACTTGACCTATCTTATAAAAATACACAGGAGAAACAATCTCTTTCTTGTCTAAACTCACTCTGGGGAGAATTTTGAGTATCTGGGATACAGAGTAGGTGGGATTAAATACACTTTTAGAAGCAACAAATACTTGCCTGTAGTTTTTAAAAGCACTTTCTTCATAAATGAATTTGTTCTCAAGGGACTTCCTTATCAGGAGCCAGTTCTCCACAGAACTTTGAGATGATAAAGGTGACCTGGGTGAAACAAGGACTTGCCTGTCATGCCTGGAATGAGTTAAAAGCAGGAATATAGAAATATTTCACAGGGCAGTGAGCACAGAATCACATCAGAAATAAGCAGTGCTTTGGAGCAACCTCTGCTCTGCCCCTGTGGGCTGTGGATGACACCTGACTTCATTCCTCCCAGAAGTTGTTGGAGACTAAATCAGGAAAGAGAGCAGAATCCAAAAGTCCTTCCCATTTCCCAAGGGGAAAGAAAAAACGTGTTCTTCTCTGACATCATCCTGGCCTGTATGTACTCTGCATCCAGACCTTCCTCGGTCTTATCTGGCTTAATTTGAAGCATCAAGACAGATTTTCTTTCCCACTCTCTCCTTATGTGTTACTGGACTAGAAAATAATTTGGGGATGGTTGATATTCCAAAGATATTCCTGACAATTCCAGCACTTTTTCCCTGGAGCAGAAAGCACTGCACAAGCAGATAAAAATGATAGGCTTAACACCACTGAGCACCCCTTGGGTTTCTGGTGTTTGCAGAAGCAGAAGAACATTACAGCTTGAATTAAGCTGAGGTGGAAGAGAGCTAGAACCACACTCCTGATAGCATTTGTGCAGGAAAAGTTGGGTGCAGGAAAAAGCCACCCATTTTCCCCAGTGCAAACACTGACTGTTATTTAAACAATCCACAAACTATATTCCTAAGTTTTAATCTATTAATCAGCATGTGAAAAGGATGATTTTGGGGAGGGGGCTGGTTTTTTGTGTGTGTTCCAAGACAAAGTATTCCTCTATTAGAAACTGTGGCTCTCTGTGTCTATAAAAAGGAAAATTCCCCATTTCTAGAAAAGATATTTTTATGAAAAGGTTGCTTCATTATGTATTTAAATCAAAACATTCCCTCCGTTCTGGTTACACTCAGAGTTCAGTATCCACTGTGAGGAGAATCTCTTCCTTACTATGTATGCAGATTTATAAGGCTCCAGGCACCTTTGAAATAAATTGAAAGCACAGCCATGTAATAGAGCCAAACCCCAAAACCAGCCAAGGAGATCCACCCAGCAACACCCTCGAACACCCTCAGCTCTTCCCCTAAGCACAGCTTAAGAGCGCTGGTCTTGATCTTGTCTCCGCTTTCTCCACCCTCCTAAAAGCTTCCTGGGGGATTCCCCAGCTCCGGAGCCGTGCAGGGGCTGTTTGGGATGCAGGAATAGTTCACTTGCTTGGTCTTCTTCCCTCTCAAACAGCTCAGGAGCAGGGCAGCTGCTTGCAGAGTCTGGGACAGGGGAGATACTGAAAAACAGGAGCAGCACGAGAAAGCAGCATTGGGGATGAAGAGAGGTTTTTACAGCAGAAAAAAGTGTAGCAAAACCACACAGAAATAATCAAGGCAGGTTTGTAGCTGCTGCTTCCCACTTTGAGTCTTTATTTGTGATGCTGGAAGGTGGCATGGCTGGAGGAGCCCCCAAAAGGAAACGCTTCCCAAATCTCTGCCATGGGATAGGAGTGAGAGGAGCAGTTTAAGAACTTGATCAAACAAAGCTCACTGTTTTATACAGTGAGAGCAGAAGTTAAAAAGCAGCAACTTTTGAAAAGATTAACAAACCTAATTTATGCTTAGGGCAATCCTCAGTTCTTAAAGAATGTCAGGATGAGGTTGATTGTTGAAGGGCAGATTGGTGATATCTGTACTTTTCTGAGGTATGTCCCAGTGCCCAGTTTGAGAAAGCAGAGTCTGTTAAGTTTTCCATCTTGCTGGATTTGGTGGCTGTTACCTGTGGGTTGAGCACAAAGCCAATTCCCCAAAGCCCTGGCTAATTAGTCTGGTGGACATCAGATGTTCAGTCCCACAATGGAACCACTCCTGGCCCTATGAGCTGCAGAAGGCTGAGACTCTTTTTGGGAGAGCACAAACCAGTGCAGTTTTGTTAAAAATTTAAACCATTGGGAAATTCAAACAAAAGTTTCTGTAATTCTGACAAAGTGGTGTGTAAATAATCTGATTGTTAGCTGTCGAGTGCAATTTCTATATCAAAATCAGGTATCGATATCAGAACATTGTAATCACAGGAATCATGTTCGTTACTGTGGGGCAGAGCAAGCAATACTGAAATTCAGTGACCCTGAGTACTGGCACAGCTTCCAGGGGCCCTCCAAGGCCCCATTCTCCTGGACAACATGTGCATGGAGAAGGAACTGTCCTGCTCAAAACAGCCTTGTGGGGCACACACTTCTCTCCTTTAAGGGTTGGACTCGATGATCCCTTTCAACTCAGACTGTTCTGTGATCTGTGACTTAACCAGCACATCGCACCCCACAATTGCTGTATTCAGTGGTGCATTTGGGACAAAAGCAGCAGCAGCAAGAGCAGCTTATCTCATTCCTTGTATTTCATTCTTTGTTTTAGTATCTGTCATGTCCAACCCAGCCAAAAAGTGGCCTCAGCACATTCTGGCTGGTGGAGGCTGAGGGAGCCCCGGGGGCTCCATTCACATGCCTCACGTGTGACCAAGCAGGGGCGAAGGGGCCACTCCGCAGCCTGGTCCTCGGGGTGGGGTCCCACTCCTGCTACAGCCCTGAGCAGTAGGCTGGAAGCAAAGCATTAAAGGGACCAAAGGGACCGGCTGGGATTTGCACGTACTCAACGGCCATCCAGGGGGTTCAGCCAGCAAGAACAACCCTAAGCATGTAAGAACAGGAAAAACAGCAAAAAGGCAGCACAAAACAAGAAAGGGTTTCTAATTTGGCTGTAACGTTCCAAGCGGGACAGCCGTGGGAGCTGCCTGGATGGAGCCCATCCCTGCGGAACGCACCAACACACACGCACTCGGCTTTATGGCCCAGAGCTCCAGAACTGCCTCTGTCACACAAAGCCAGCTTCAAGACAGCATTACTGTCCCGTTGGGATGCACTTGGGATGGGCTGCACAGACAACAGCCCTTAAAAACTGGAATGATAATATGCAGGTTTTTCCATTCCTATCATTTGTCCTTAATTGGAAAAATTAAATGCTTATGTCCCATTGTTAACTATTCTTAGCACTAATTTCA
>NW_008240228.1:6040080-6049734 GCF_000691975.1 Corvus brachyrhynchos
CCTACAGTTCTTCTCTTAGTTCACAGCTGGGCTGAATTTATTTAGTTTGGTGCTTAGGTTGCATTAAAAAAAGTTGTGTGACAGGCTCCATATGTTTTAATCAGAAACCTCACTGCACTCAATTCCTGCCTGAAGAATGCTACAAAAAGTCAGAGGAAAGAAAGGTAGTAGAGTTCTCATTCTGGTTTATAGCTCAGAGTATGTTTACAGCAGCCCAGAATAATTCAGGTGAGAAGGGACCTTGGGAGGTCTCCAGCCCAACATCCTGCTCAGCTCTGAAATCAGACCTGGGAGATTTATCCAGTCACTACTTGAAAAACCCCATGGATGGAGAGCACACCATTTTTCTGGGCACCTGTTCTACACCTTGACTGCCCTAATGGTGAAAAAGGTTTTCCATATACCCAGAACCCCTCCTTCCAATTCACCCTGGATTGACACAGACAAGAGAGATTTGCTAAAAATGCAGATGTGGGGGGGAAAGGGTTTGTTTTCTTACAAATGTGTAGGTGAGGAAGTGTTTTCCATAAGGGAAGGTAACAATTCCCTGGGTTTGAATGAAAACATTTTCCTGAGGAGCAGACTTGGCTGAATGTCATTCCCAACCTCCCATGACCCAACTCCTGCTACAAGTGAATCTCGGCAGCTTTTTCATTTCCAGATAAAAACAAAAAAATAAATAACATCAGTGTGTATCCACAAAGAAGGAAAGAAGGGAAGTTTCACTGATCAGTGACTGTTGCTTACTTGAACTCTGAATAGCTGCAGTGTTTTCATAACTAGTGCCCACCAAGCTTCTCAAAGTACTGGGAGCACATCAAGACCGATTTTAATTTAAAAAATCACTGTTTGTACTTTGAAGTGTCATTTTAAGACACTTTTAGTTGCATTCCAGGATTTAAAGCACACGTTTAGATCCCTGTGTTTTCCCTGACACCTTTGCACATGCCTCAGTTTACACAGCTCCTCACTGCTGTCCTCAATCAGTCCTTCACCTTGTTGCTAGGAACTTTTATTTTAAAACCCCTCACTAACAAACTTGCCAGAGCAAGCCTGCAATACCAGGCACAGGCTGATCCTACTCATGGGTGGGTAGGAAATGCTTGAGAGTAGCAGAGGGAGTAGCCTTGATCTGGAGGAATTGGCTGTTTACTCAGCTTGCAGTTCCATTGCTGGGACAGTTTTCAGATCACTCTGCTGAATATCCCAGCTTGTCTCACATCTACCAGTGCTGCCCCTTTTAGATACTCTTCAATTCTTGCTTCTATTTAATTCCTTATTCTGCCTTCCTCTTTTCTTCACTTAAACTTTTGGCAATGAGTGCCAAAACCTGACTGAAAACAGCAGTTCACACTGTGATCCTGGATAAATTACTGTACAATTAGCAACGTCACTTTCAAAATGTTAATGAAATAAAGCTGCTCCTTTAGGAAAGCAGATACTTTACAGTTGATGATTTATGGAGACTCCAAACAGCATGGAGAATTTGCAGTGCCAGACGAGGCCATGCTGTCACTTTTATTCAATAAATACTTCGTGCCACTTCTATAGGAAGTGAGGCCTGGCTTGGCTACAAGAACCATCTCCTCAGTATCTTCTCTGTAGAATCTCATCCCTTCTGGAAGTTGAATTTCAAACTTGTTGATGACCTGCAAACCAGATCTGTTTTGTCCCTTCTGAGAAGCAGATGGATGCAGTGGCTGGTTTGGGACAGAATGACACGTAGCTGTGCATCCACAGAGATCTTTCCAGGAACTTCTCAGATTCCTTTTCTGGCTCAAGGGGCCTTGCTCTCCACTACTGGACATTTTAGGCAAGCACATGTACATGTAGTAAGTGTGAAGCCTTGTGGGGTAAATAAAAATTCCTGGACAAATAAGGGGAATAATAAATCAAGCCCAAGAGTTTTAAGCCAATATGAAGAATTAACCTATTTACTGAACCTTCTGTAGATAAGAGTTCATTGTTCTTTGCTTTGAAAAGATTTTTGTTTTTAATATGTATTTAACCTTACTTATCTATTATGTTTTGCTTCCTTTTTATTTTCCTTTCATTGAAAACAAGACTTAAGTCCTTAAAAATCATTTGGACCTGATCCTAAAACACACTGAACACTTCCCAGTCCAGAAAATAATAGGGTACAAGAACTTTCATGACCTGGTTTTCATTTGTCAGAGGTGTTTTTGAACCTCTGATATCTGTTCAGAAAACCCTGTGGTTATTAGCTGGGACACTCTGTTTCTTTTCTTTCATGCTGATTTTTTGCCTGTCCACGAAATCTCCAAAGCAAACTAACAGTCTGTTGGGTCCTAAATAAATCTAGATACAGGTCTCACTACAGAGGATGTTCAGTTAACTGGTAAAAATCAATCTTGCCATTGGTCTTCCACTGGTGTTTTGCATATTTATTGGTAGCATCTGATCAATTAAACTCAGCCTTTAAACCAAGGCAGTTGGTTAAATGCTATCTATGAAAGTTTTCAAGGTACTGAAGCCCACATGTTTTCAGTCTGCTAAAAAACTTCCCCTCCTCTTCAGTAGTCCCTGTCTGGAAACCTTGTACTTTGAAAAAGCTTTTTTTTTTAAAAAAAAAATCTTTACAGGCCACAACTTTTGACACCTTGCTGTCCTCTGAAACCCCCCCCGCCCTCTCCTCTCTAAGTCTGTTGGCTGCTTAAACATGGACCTGGCTTTTAGTTCAGGGTTTGGAGCAGCAGAACAGGGGAATCCTTCTCCACAGCCAGAGCGTCTGAAAGCCAAGAGCGCAGAGAAATCCAGGTTCTAGGTTAGACCTCCCAAACTCACACAAAGAATTTGAAGTTGATTAGCTTGGCAGAAAGCTTAATGTTTCACACATTGGTTTAGGTTATTCAAGCTAACAAATATAATTGCATAAATAATAGGATTAGTAAATAACTTTTAAAAATTACTGTAAAACACTTTAGTTTCAGAATTTTAAGCAATTCCCCCCTTTATCCTATAAGTAAGAAATTAATGTGCTCATAGATATTTATTCTTTCTCCACTATAAATAGACCATCTTCCTAATACTCAGCTACATCTCTCCTTGCTTCACCTTTTCATTCTATTCTTTGCTCTTGGCAATAATTACTTGGATAGAATTAGCATCCCATAGATTCATCTTTTGCCAGTTCACCTCTTGCCTCATCAGTTCCTGGAAGACAGCACTTCCATGAGGAAGGAGCCACCAGTCAATTTCGTTGCCATGCAGCAGCTCAATGAGGATGGCATGGACTTCCCCCAAAGCTGCAAAGCCGAGTGGCTGATCAATGCACTGGAATTAAATCCATCTGGAAGGCACTTGAGGCAGCAAGGCATCTCTGAGAACCCTAAGTGTGATTGACAGCTTTTTCCAATAGCTTTGATGAAAGTCTAAATTGAGAAATCTCTTCTCCCATCCTGCAAGAATTTATGAGCAGAATTTATTCTGACCAACCAACATTGGCCTGTGTCCAGCAGCATCTGAGGCCCTCATGTTTCCCTGTGGATCCTGCCCGGTCATTAACCTCTGCAGTGGTCACGGAAAGGCTGCAGTGGGCTTTAATCACACATTCGTGGCTGTCTACTTAGAGTTCCAGACAGCCAGGCAGTGCCAAATGCTGTACTGACAATGTCCTGGGCATCCCTCAGATGTGCCAGGATGCAGACAGGCATCCCTGGCACTTGGCTCATACATTCCATTTGCAGGAGCATAAATATCTGGGATCTCACGCCTTTTAAAGAAGGGAATGGAACACACAGAGAACCAAGCAAAGAACCTTTGTGGGGGGGAAAATAAAGGATGAAGAGGGTCCTCAATGCTTTTTCAGGAAGGATGGCTACAAGAAAGATGGAGAGGGACTTCTTACAATTTACTTTTTCGCATTGAGAGAGTAGGTTTACATTGGATATTAGGAAAAAAATTCTTGGCTGTGATGGTGGTGAGGCCCTGGCACAGGTTGCCCAGAGAAGCTGTGGCTGCCCCATCCCTGGAAGTGTTCCAGGCCAGATTAGATGGGGCTGGGAGCAACCTGGGATAGTGGAAGGTGTTCCCTGCCCATGGCAGGGGGTGGCACTGGATGAGCTTTCAGATTCCTTCCAACCCTAGCCATTCTATGACTCTAAAGCTTCCCACTTAACTCTCTTCCTGGGGCCAGAAAGCAAGAGAAACATCTCAAGCCACAAAGTATTAAAAAACTTGTCCAGTGAATCCGTCAGGGCCTGTTCCTTCCCTTCCCCCCAGTAGCTGCAAAGCCAATTCCTTTTATTCCTGCCATTCTCCGGAGGCAAAAAGCTTGGTTTGGACAGGCATCAGTGCTAATGATCATCCCACAGATCTTCTCCCTGTATCCTGGGCTCCGTGCTGCCAGAGCTTTCCAAGCCCTGCCAGTGATCCCAGACTCTCCTGACGTGGAGCAATGGCCCAGACCAATGTTCCCACCTTGGAGGGGTTCATTTCTCCCTGTCCTTGGCTCTGCTGCCCACGGAGCATCAACACATTCTGGGGAGTGCCCGCACTTGGTCACAACCACAAATGGCTTCAAAAGCAACAATTTTCTTTAATTTGGTTGTAAACTGCTCTTTCAGGAATTTCATCAACTTGCAGGGAGTAGCAGGGATTGTCAGAGATTCTCCTCTCACGACCACCTTACAAAAGCTGATTTTCTCACTGGGCTGTGTCCTAACAAAGCCTGGTTCTCTCCCCATGCTCCCTTACCTGTGTCCTGTACATTTTAAGATCATCTGGAGACTTGCACAGGGCTGTATCTATTTTAGAGTGTTTTTATTGGCAGCCAGTGTACAGTACCATGCACCCACGTGAACAAAATTACAGAGCCTGGACAACTTTTGTACAGAATTCCTTTGGCCACGGTTTCTCTGTGGGTTCCATTTGGCAGAAGTGATATCAAGCAGAAGTCTTTCCCTCAGCTTCTGATGTAAACTAAAATACACCTTATAAATAGAAAACACAGGCATTAGGAGCAGTGTGCCTTTGGGCAATCAGCCACCTTTGGGCTATGCGAAAATTCAGTCAGATATGATTCATAAATATAATGAATAGGGTGCCATAAACTCTCCTTGCTCTTCACAAACAAAGGCACATTCTCCGCCTTGAAAAATTAGAAGGGCAGAACCTAGAGAAAAAGGGAAAGGAAAACAGGAGAAAAGTAAGAGTGGGAGATTTAAAGGGAAGAAAATAAATGGGGCTTCAAGTTGTCAATGGAAATTTTGAAGCCCACCAAACAATGTGTGGAGTAAAACTCTACTGCATCCCTCCACGTCCCACTCCTGATGAGCTCCAGCTTTGCCTTTACAGAACTCACCGTGTAAGACATTTCAAGAAGCAGTCAGTTTGTTCTGCAGGCTCTGGTTTAGCTGAAGGCTCCTATTGATTACAGCTGGAGTTGGATCAAGCTGGGGCTGCCTGTGTTCTGCTGGCAGCCTCTGGTTTGTAAATACCTTTCATCTCAACCAGCAGTGATGATGATGTGCTGGGATGATGTGGCAGCAATTATTTATCTGCTGCGTTGGGTTTTCTCCTCCACATTTGCCAAAAGCCCTACAGTCAGGCCATAGAGAGGGATGCTGACATCTTTACATTTCCATTACATCTTCCTGCTTCTTCTGAAGGAATTCTAACAGCTCTATTGTCATTTAAGTAGTCATTTCTTTCCTCACTGATAGATTTGGAAGCACCAAACCTATTCCACCATATTTAGCAAGTTTGAACTTGTCACAAATAACACTGTTATCTAATAGCACTCCCCAAAGGAAAACCCCCTCCAAGCCTCCCTTTTCCCAGGTTTCTGCGCATCCTGTCTATATCCGAAGATGAAGCAGGAAAAGCAGGAAGGGTAGGCCTTGGTTACCCCTCTGAATGAATTTAAACACTTGCTTAATACCATGTAAATACTGAAAAATAAAGCATGGATCTTGTCAAACTTAAGAACTTAGCAAATAAGGAGCATTAGAAACAGCAAAGAGAGCTGAAGTATCTACTGCCAAGTCAGTGAGAGATCCCACGTCCTGCCTGGCAATCACTCTAAATACATCCTTTCTCCCACTTCATGTGACCTTTCCAGGTCAGCAATGCTGTGTGTTAGTTTAATATTTTAAAACTGGAACTTTACTGGTATTTGGCCTACTTTTTCCTATTTATTTTCTAAACAAATGATAGCCACTCCCTTCTCAAACTAACCTTTTAAGCTTCGCCAGGAGTCTGTGAAGATCACAAGGTATTTAAAAAAAGAAAAAGAATCACATGCTCAGGCAAACAAAGCAGGTTGCTGCACTTCCCCCTCCCGCCAGCCCTGCAGCTGGATGTTCAGGAGTCCTCCACTTACTCTAGGAAACACTGCTGAAATCTCATTTTCAGTGAAAAGTGCCAGGATTATGGTAGCACAGCATCTATT
The DNA here is from genome assembly GCF_000691975.1 of Corvus brachyrhynchos. Taxonomy (NCBI): domain Eukaryota; kingdom Metazoa; phylum Chordata; class Aves; order Passeriformes; family Corvidae; genus Corvus; species Corvus brachyrhynchos. The sequence goes on from NW_008240228.1 coordinate 6,046,493, forward strand.
CTGAGGCAAACCCATGTAAATTCCCAGCCAAACACCAGGGGGAAAAAAAAAAGAAAGAAAGGAGCAAAGCTGTCCCAATTGCTACTTCTACTTGATTGCTTAAAGGCAGCTGGGAAGGCAGATCCTCAGCCTGAGAGCAGAGCACATCCCAATTTTAAGGCAAAGTAAATTTGGAAGAAGAAATAGCTCTCTCTTCCCAAGGAAACTTCTGGTTTTTAAAATGTTCATTTTTATTTATTACTGACTCATTGAAAGAACAAAGTATTTTTTAGTGTCTTTTTTCTTTTTTTTTTTGTTCCCAAACACAGAAAAAAAAAAAAAAAGCATGGCTAAACCCCAGAAAAATCTTAGAGTGGGGCCAAAAATAATAATAATTTTCAGTTTTCAGAATTTTTTTGTCAGGTTTTTGAAAGAACAACAAATACTTCCCAAGCACCGCTCCAACTTACAATCTTCAGTAGACTGCACACCCTCAGCTTATTTCAGTTGCCCCTCTCATCCATCTCCCCTTTTCCACAACCTCCCCTGGCCTCCTGTCTTGCTTTTTCCATGTTCTTTTTCCTTCCTTCATTAGTATCCATATTGCTTTTTCTCTTTTTTAAAATTTTACCTTCAGAGGACGGATTTCTTTTCCCCTGGTGCCTCTGCCTCACTTTTGATCCTGCCTGGCTTCACCTCTTGTATCTATTCTCTTGCAAACAAAGAATTTTTAAAATTTCAAACTCAATTTTAAGCCCTCCTCATGTGAAGAATTACATGGAAAATTGAATTTTCCACTTAAGTTCTAAGGGGGTGGCAGTTAATAAGAATTCTTAGGGCAAAACAGACAAACAAAAATTTATAAGATCCAGTTCATGATGGTTTTGTTAGAGCAGAACTGTCTGACACTCCTTGGTTTTGGCATAGTGAAATTTATATTGCCACAGAAACCTTAACTTCTGCACATCCTTTCACTTCACTTGAACTGTGCAACCTGAACATTGTGTTATTCTATCCCAGCTATCCAGTCCCCTCCCATCCCTAGAGTATATTTTGGACCAAATCAACTGATGTGTCTTTTTTTTAAGTACTATTTCAATAATTTGCTTTTATTTCTCTATCATTCAAAAGTTGTAAAAAGCAAGAAAGTGAACTTTTTTTAACCATTTCTATTTCACAGCCCGGTGCCTGCCAATAACACTTTAAATAAGTTTTAGATACATTTCTTCAAAACAAGGCATCTCTGGGTATGTCCAGCCACACACTAAAAGTATCACATAACCACATAGGAAAAATTCAGAACTAAATAATGCCTTCAAAGGCATTTCTGAAGCTGGAACAGCATCAGGAATCTGCTTATTTACGTAGGGAGCTGTGGAGATTGCAGCATGTTGGTACTGCCAACAGATAGGATGATTAGTGCTAAAAACAATATCATCATTTAGATAAGCCCTCTCCTTCTGAGAGTTGCTATTGAACTCAGCTTGAACTTAAATGTTCTCAGCTTGGAAACTGTAATTGCTAAAAAGGATCATTCAGCCTGCAAAAGCTGAAGGGGAATGAGAGGGTATTGATAAAATTGGTCTCATATCAAATAGCTTAAGTTGCTTGTCTTACACCTGACAGCAGAGCTGCACTGATCAGCTGCACCTCCACTTCCAAAACCACCCCAAAATCAGGTTCCTGTACCTCTGACTGGGACTGAACCAGTGGAAAACGTGCCAACATACAAGAAAAGCAACATCTTTTGCAGGAGCTGTTTTCTGAGCTGTCTCAGGATGAAAGTTGATTTTTGAAGTGTGCCCTGAACTCACTTTTTGGGTAGATATTTATATTTTATTTCCTTTGCAGGGATCCAGCAGCTGCCAGTGCAAGTGCTGTGAAAAGGCTTGCAAAGCTTTAATGAGCTTCAACTTCCTAATTAAAAACCACAATGAGCTTTCAGGCCTTGATTTCCCCAATATTACAGGTTGTAGCAGTGATATTTTGTTCAGTCAAGCCTAGCTAAAGGAAAATGCTTATGAGGTTTCCAAGGAGAGAAATAAACAAAATGGAAATGAAGAGGGAACTTGGAACTTTTAAGTGTATGTAATTAAGAAAAAAAAAATACATCCTTCAGATAATTCTGGAAAATATTAGGAGATATTCATAATTCATAAGCAGTTGTTTGGTTTTCTTTCAAGCAAGGGGGCAGCTTTACATCAAACACTGACTAGCTTTTCCATTAACTTAAGTAAACAAACCAGTATGCTTCAAGTTAAGTGAACATCCTTTTTTTCTTTTCCCTTTTTAATAACTGGGTGAATCAGAAATAAGAACAAGACATTTACTTTCAAATAGGAAATTAGTTTGCATGCTATTTCTTCATGTTAAAAATACCTTGGAACACTCACAAAAACAATGTTAAGCTGAATTTATGGAAATGTTCCATATCAGTTTTGAAGATGATATGCCAGATGTCGGGAGAACTCTTTCATCTGCAATAATGGAATAGTTTAATCCACCCTTGTTGTTTTTGAGCACAGTCCAAATGTATTGGTCATCATGGGTGGGTGATCCTCACTTGGGCAGGCTTGAACCAAAAAGCACAAGTTGTTAGACCGCTAGCATAAAATCACAAGAAAGCAACAGCAGGAAATACTCCACTGAAAGTAAAAATAAGCTATTGCAAAATGTAAATCAAAAAGTTTACCATTATGACAACTCACATTTTGAAGCACTCAGAGACTCACCGATACATTGCCCTGAATTAATGGATTGTAATGACTCCATTTATGGCTCTAGCAAAAATAAAGCCAACAATACAGATTTTAAATTAATCTAGATCCATCAAAAGCGTGGAATACTTTTCTTTTTGATGAGTGGGAAGACTAATAGTTAACAATGTGGTCTTCTAATGGGGGATTAAAGTGCTCTTCCCTTTGAGAAGCTTTAAACACAAGGACATATATTATTGTCCATGTTCTTGTTTTAAGGATACACATTGAAGTAACATCGGATAGAAAATCCTTTTGGGAATAATTTGTGGCCTTGTATCAGACTAACATATCAGCCATACCCCTACTGTCACTTGCAGTGATCATTTCAATTCCTGTGTTACCTGACCAGTGTTTTATGTGTCACATTCATTTAATTTGCTGTGGCTGTGGTTGGATAATAAGGTGCATCCATGTAATTCCAAAGGATCTTGGAATTAGGAGCCATTTCCTGTGTGCAATGCACCTCCCAGAGTGCTTGGTGTGTGCTGGAGAGGGAAGGAGCAT
>NW_008240228.1:6049911-6073819 GCF_000691975.1 Corvus brachyrhynchos
AGAGCAGGAGAAAGGAAGAAATGCATCAGTTCAAAGCTTCATTCATTTCTTTCTCCCTTCTCAGCTGCCTGCAGCTCCCAAACATGTGGGAGATGTTCTAGCACTGAAAGCTATGGCTCACTCCTTTACTGAGCTATTCTGTGTGATAAGTCAGTTTGCTTTGGACATACCAGAGACGATAGATAATTGTGACAGAGAACTGCAGGGCAGGCTCACTTACTACAGCTTCTTAACTCTGTTCTGTTAATAGAGGGATGTTTTTCCTGTACCTTCGTATTCCTGGAATCACCGTGCTTGGGTAACTTGCCCAAATCCACAGAAGTTGCTCACACTTTTGCAGTCCAAATACAAAAATCACACAATGAGTTGCAGTGCATTCAATTATCTTTTTGCACGTTTCCCACACCAATACTTTGCTTTACTTCTCTTTTTTTCTGCCATGACATCCAGGAGCAGTAAAAGATGAATCCACAAGGAACTTGCTTTGCTGCACTCTCAGAGTGGAGAGGGGAAATGTTTCAGTGCACCAAAGGAGTCGTGCCGTTTTTCAGGAAAATCTCATTAATTTAAACATTCTACCTCACCTATTTGCTTAAATGTAGGTCTTGGCTCTCACATCTCTTTTTCCTGTGCAAACAAGTATTTGTGCAGGTTACCTTCGCTCAACTGTGAAAACTTGTTACCAGGGCAATCAGGCCAATATACCTCACATGAAAGGGCAAAGGAAAATTTAAAAGGGAAAAACCAGCAGAAAAGGGGAAGGTTTGGGGCTCCTGCAGAGCTGTGCAGAATTAGAGAGGCTCCCTCATGACACCACTGGACAGTGACAGCACTTGGAATGAAGGTCTCTGCATTCGCAGGTTTTGCCACTCCACAAATGGGAAATTTCTCCAGATATTTCATCTCCTGGTACCTCCTGCCCTGATGTTATGTAACCAATTTTATGCAGGGCTCTACCACCACAGAGCACAACCTCCCAACACCAACGAGTTAAAAGCTGTCTGGGCATCCAGCCCAGATGAATAACATCCCAAATGTTGAAGGAAGTAGCAAGGGAAATAGAAAAGCCTTTGACAGAAATTGTTGATAGCTTGCTAAGGCTGGGGAGGGAACCAGGGAATTTGGAGGTTGCTAATGTTGTTCCTATGTGTAAGAAAGGATCAGGGAGGATCCAGGAAACGACATAGCAGTGAGCTTGGCTTCAGTTGCAAGAACAGTATAAGAAACATAAATAGGGGACAGAATACTTAATTTGGTCAAATAAAATAAGCCCATACTCGTGGACAAACCATAAAGGTGTAACTTCTTCAAGTATGTTATCTTCAGATGATTCTTTCTGAAAAATGCTGGTATAAAACATCTTACAGACTGAATAAAAGTTAATGAAGTGGGCAGAAAGGGAAAGGTTTGACAGAACCCTGAGGTTAAGTAAATTGTCAGTGATGCTGCAGCACCATGCAGATCACTGCATGTCTGATATCAGACTCTCTGGTGCCATTGCTGACGTGAGAGCTGATGTTTGCTCTTCAGATGAATCCATTAGAAAAATAGACCAAGTCATTTTCTAGCCTCACTCACACTGAGAACTCAAAAAATTTAAACCCATTAAGTAAAATATTTACGGTTTACATTCAAAACAAATTGAGAACAGGTTCGCTGCAGTCCATGACAAGTGCAAGACTGACATCGGTGGGACCATCATGGATTTGGATTTCTATGAACCATTCAGAAGCTGCTCTGCTGGTGCTCCTCAAAGGGGACAGAAATAAGAATTTCAATCCTGTAAAACATTTTAAGAGCCTCCTTGTTTTATCTGGTGGAATATTAAGATTGTTATGGGCCAGAAAAGAGAAAAGCAACCTGGAAACATTTTGCTTGGACAGAGGAGAATGTACACAGAGAGCAAGAAGATGCTGTCATATATTGCAATATTTTTGAGAGCCAGTGAGCAGCAAGAAGCTGAACACTTCAGCCACAGGAGTAAGACACACTTGAGTTAGTTAACATTTCTGCAGCTCTGAGCACAACATACAGGTATGTGCTGGAAAGGAGGACAAAAGCTTTAAGTGGCTTAAATAAGATGAAGGTGGATGTGGATGGCATTTTTTTCCTAGAAGTTCGAAGCCCTGGTGAAATGCATCTCCTGGTTTTATGTGCTGCTTTTAATGATACGAAGCAAATTGCAGAGATTAAGCTGTTGCATAAGTGAGCAAGCAGCATGACTTTGGGAAAAGTGAGTCACAGCGGGAAGGGAATGGAGCCAGGGTTGTAGCTCAGAAAGAGAGACTAGCAAGAAAATGTTAAGGATCTAGATAAGAGCCTGAGAGAATGGAGTGCAGGAGAGAAGCAGAAAAACTACCTCTAAAAGAGGCAGCCATACACGAGGGTTAGAGAAAGCTATAGCTAAAAAGCAGGTCAGGCGAAATTTTTGTACACAACTGGTGGTTGAAATACAGAGCAGGCTGCCAAAGTCAGCAGTGGAGGGACAGAATTGTGTAAATCACTTCAAGAGGCAGCGCGGGCACATTTTTGGAAAATGAGGGAATCACTGGGTATAGGCATTGGTGAGGCTTGTGGAATTAGAACTATGAAATGCAAGTTGATTTATATTTTGAAGGAATACAGGAACAAGCTCTGCTGCCCTCCACGGTTCTCCCACTATGGCTGTAGCACCCTGCAAACCTCAGTCACTTGCCAGTGCAAATCAGAGCATTCTCTTACCTTGCAGAGAGTTATGGATAGGAAAGTCTTCCAAAAGGAACTTTCTAGAACAGCCCTGGAAATTGCTGCAAAAGGCAGTATTTATGTTAGGGTGAGTCACTGGGGTCTGATGGCCCTATTTACCACAGCACAGCTGAGGACTTCCATCCGCATCTCTGAGAGCACAGTGTGGCTCACGTGTCATTTAACTGAGACATGGTGTCCTTAATTGCTGTGTTTCTGCCCCACTTTCTCCTTAGACTCTGATCTTGACCTTAATTTAAGGATTTTATACAGCAACTCAATAGAGGCCCACATCACCCAACCTATTCTGGGCACAGCAAGATTTGACCAAGCACAAGCCTGCAGGAAAATCAGGATGAGATTCCTATAATTAAGGACTCTGTCTTGATGCTTAATGGATCTGAATTCAGAGTGCTCAGAGAACCTGAATTCTGTGCTTTACAGTCCCCCAAATCCTTGACTTTGGGACTGTCACATCCTTTCAGTGCAGTATTCTGGATGTACCACTTATAAGCAAAAGGCAGAAATTGAAGTACTCAATCCTAACTCATTTTGCAAATATTTTTTCTAACCAAAGTACAAATAAATCCCCTAATAAGTTTGATTTTGAGTGGCCTACTGAAAGACTACATAATTTCCTGAGTTCAATTATTACAACGGTCAAGACACTGAAGGTAACCCAGCTCCATTTTCAAGTAAGATTGATCTGCAAAAGGATTGTTAGAGACACACAGGCTATTTCAGAGGAATTTTCCACCTACACAGGATGTAACTGTCCAGAGGAAACCTTTCTGTGAGTAAATTGATCAGACTTAGAGATATAGATTACTTCTTAAATGCACTGTATTTCACAGGTTGCATGTGTCAATAAGCAAATACCATTCCATTTTTTAACTACTTAATACAAACTTACAGCCCTTGTTTCTGTGTGGTGAACAGCACAACCTTTAGAAATGTTAGCTGCAGTTAGAAAATGGAAAGAAAAAAAAGAAAGAGCAGATCACTTCTGTTACTGGTGTAATTTATATGGCTTACCTGGGCAAAAAAATGCTTGTGCAACATCTAGAAATGAAATTTAAACAAAGTTGATGAGGAACTATTCGAGAGTGTTTTCAGGTGTTTTCTTATCAGGTAAGATAGTCACTTAAGGCAGAAGCCTCAGCTATGGAATGAGCTGCTGAAACAGTTCTGGAGATGAACGTTATCATGATGACACTAAATTTGGAAAAGAGGATGTAGAGGAAAGATGCTCAAGAATGAGCTTGTAAAAGCCCCATATTTTCTTTCTAGATCTGTTTTTCATACTGCACTCATCACTGTGGTATCTTGAGTGCTTTCCAGTAGTGCATTAAGCAACATGACAAACATCTGTCACATGTTTGTTCTCTCACCCTCTCCCCAGAGGGACAAGTGTGTGCAGTGGAGAGCCTTGTTTTAATTTTTTTTAATTATTATAAATACACATGCACGTAACACATTATTAAACATTCGTGCTAGAGAGGAAAGGTCAGACAAATTTATCTTGCTCTCAGGATCAGAGCTGGTGAACTCTGTGATGTTCCTGTATCACACCCTTGCCCCAGATTGCAGTGTCTTCTCAGAGACCAAATCATGGCCATGGGTGTCTGCACCAGGCAGAAACCAAAAGCTGTGATTCCCAATGTCCTCATTTACTGTTCACACTTAAGCCCAGGGATTCTGTCAAGAAACATCAAATGGAATGAAATGGTAGAATTTAGAGAAGAATATGTGCTTTGTATCACCCCCACTCTCTCCTTCCCATGTAATTGCATTTGATACAGACTAGAAGCAGGAATTGATAGAACCTCAAAACCACTGTCAGAGGGCACTGTGTGAGTCATGGTGACTCCAGGAATCTCATGGATTGGAAAAGTCTGATTTCAACTGAAAAAATAAGTTCTTAAAATAATGGTATGAAGACCTGGGAGTGACTGATATCCTACAGAGGGGCCAAAACTGGGAAAGCAATTTGGAAACTTCAGTTCAGTCAGACCCTGAAGAACTGCAGATAGGCAATCTACCCATCCCAGGGCCATTAACATATCGTGGGAATCCCAAATCAATATTGGCCCCTCCAGTGTGATATGGTGCCAGTTCCCATGGGCAGAGAGGGGTGTGTGTGTGTGTAGTGGTAAATAAGGGACTCTGCCTCTGCCACCTCAGAGAGAAATGGAGCCACTCTGCCACATCTCAAGGGAACTCCAATGTTGCTGTTGCTTCCTTCCTAGGACTCCCACACCTCTGTTTCTCCAATAACTCTCTGGACAGTTAGGAAACAGACTATTTCTGTAATGGACAGTGATCTGGGTCACTCTGAGTGCCAAGAGCTGGAACCTCCTCTCTGGCCTCGCTCACAGGCAGAGCTGCAGCATCACTGCTAAATCCACCAGTGCTCCTTCCCACACTCCACGAGGGCTGGGCTGTTCTGGGGTTGCACCAACACAATCCACATTTGGCACTGCTTTCAGCACTGAAATCTTCACTCACTTCCTCACTCCTGCATCAGTCACAACAGTAGGACACATCTGTAACTACTGCAATACTGGAGATGCCAGCACTGAAACCTTTCCAGGTGCCTGTTGCTCTCCTCCCAAAGTATTTCCCTCAAACACAACCTTTAGGCCACCAGCCTTGCTCTACCAGCACTGATTTCCCTGCACAGGTGGGAGCAGACCCACTCCAAGCATGGCAAGCATACCACCCCTTCCCAGGGACAGCAGGAGTCTGCTCTCCCACCCACCCTCACTTCCCACCTTTTATAAACCCACACCTTGGCCAGAACATCAAAACCCTCCAAGGGTTTCCAAATGGGGAGGCAGCGAGCAGGCAATAATTGGGAATAATCGTGTTTCTGTCCAGCTGAACTTACCATCAGGAGCAGCCAGAGACCACGAGTGCATGAGTAAATCTAGGAATCATTTTAGCTGGAGTAGCTTATTATTCAATGCATTTTAACTAATCCATCTAAAAGGCAACTCACGTTTACTCATATATGAAGCTCCTAAAGATCAAATAAACTTTCTTTGTCCCAACACACTCTGCAACAAAAAGGACTGGAATTGTACAAGTATTTCGTTTCCAGCTTTTAGGAACCAGGAGTACAAAGCTCATGAGGTCCCTGCAAAACCTTTGCCTTGAGCTGCCCCATGCCGGGGTGGCAGGAGGCAGCCAGCTGTAGTCCCCAAAAGTCTTCACACCTGAAATTGTGCTTTTCAGTGTCATGACACAACCGTGAGCTCAGCAAATCCTGCACCAGCACAGCAGCTTCAGGACTGACTCTGTGCAGAAATGCAAAGAGCAGCCTAACATAAAAGGGCTTTAGCTTCCCTGTCAGGTAAAGGGAAGATATATGTAAAATATTTGGACACTTGGGGAAAGGGCAAACGTTGAGAATTAATTCAAACTGTTGATAGTTTATTTTTTATTGAATCTTGTGGCCAAAATTGTTTTCATTTGTTATGAGAAAGAATCCATCATTTTTTCCAAAGCACCACCCAGAACCTGCCACTGGTGATGTTCTAACATCCCCAGTGCCTATACAAATAGAGAGGTCAGCTGAGATTTGTAAACTAGAGATCATAAGTTTTAAGGAATTTGTTTATTCAGCCTAGAGTCTAAAAAAATTGTGTACAATGCCAAAATTAAAAGTCATCTCACTGTACTGTGTCATGTTACAATAAAAAGCTCTCCAACATTTTGGATGTTCGAATGAGAAAGCAAATTGTAATTCATTTGTCAGCACATGCAGTTTAATTATAATTAAGTACCTTCAGGACTCATTACGAGCAGGCAAAATAAAAATGCTGGTTTTATACTTGTATAAACCTGCATTCAGTGCAAACTAAAAGCTGCCTGAATTACTCTGAAAAGTATTGGGCTAGAACTTGCATTTTTAGCCATACTGTGCAAATACAAACATACATAAACTGCTTCCAGAGACTTGAACAGATTGACTGAATTAGGGGAATTTTCACAGGAATGACAAGAGGCAGATCTCTTCCTGATGAGAAGGCCACCACATACCAAGTTCCAAGTCCCTGTCCAAAGCATGGAGCACGGGAACCATGCAAGAGATCAGCAGAGTCCTTTTAGTACCAGCAAAACAACATATTTCTAACTCCTCTCCTCCTTGAGAAAGGGCTGAATGGCATTTGCTGAAATTTTCTGGAGTAATTCAGCATGAAACATCCAACCAGCGTGGGAAAAAAACCAAAGCAAAACAAAACAAGCAAATGATTCAAATATGATGAAGCTGCAAGAAGCTTACAGAAAATTCTAGACTGACAAGTACAAAATATTAATGGTATTTGACAAATGTTTAAAATAACCATAGCTGAAAATATCTACAAAGGCAGTGTACAAGACTTGAAATGTTACCAGATTTCTGATAGCTGCAAGTGTAGAGATGACATCTTAGGAGTGCATTTGAACTTTTCTGCCTTCACTTGTAGGTTGCTGGAAGATGTGTAAAGCATTTCCACAGGCTAAATACTTTAAATAAATTTAATGACTAATATTACACTTGTTTTGTTTTTTATAAAGATATAGATGAATGTGCAACGGGAACCCACAATTGTAGAGCTGACCAAGTGTGTGTCAATTTAAGAGGGTCCTTCAGCTGCCAGTGCCCTCCAGGCTACCAGAAACGAGGGGAGCAATGTGTTGGTAAGTGTTGCTTTCCATTCAGTGGTTTGCTTTCATGATCTCCAGTTGCAAACTTCATACTGGTCATAAAGCAGATGGGTATGTGTGGTGTAAAACAGCTGTCTCGCTTTGGAATGCAATGGAATGTCACTTTACCACAATAATTAATCACTAAAACATGGGACGAGGAGCTATTTTAAGGATAATCAACACTTGGAGTTCACAAGCTGAGTTTTGCTAATAGTTCCCGTTGTGTTGATTGTTTGTGTTGGGGCGTTGCCCGTTGTCCCAGATATTGCTCTGAGTCCGTGATGGCAGCGAAACAAAGCACATCTTTCCCCCGAGATTCAACTCCAGGTCTGTGGGACAGAGCACTCCCTCCCCCCAGTCCCACCCCCACCCCAGGACTCAGCTTTATGGGCACAAATGAAAGAGATGGAAAATCTGAATGCACGTACAGGTGATTTGCAGCCTCTAAAACCCACCAGGCTTTATTCTCCATGCCAAGATAAGCTATTGGCACCCTCGGGAGCTCTGCAAGTACAGCACGGAATTAAATCCAAGTGCAGGGCAAACACTGCATCTTCCCTATCCCTTCCTCAGGTGGGGACATCACGCCTAAGTGCCATTACCCTGTTCCTTCAGCCTGCATTTAACACCTCTTTAATCACCATTTCAATGGATAAATTGTTTCTAGAGGCACTCCAGCCTTAAGCCTTGGGTTTGTCAGATAATAAAAACAACTATGGAAGAAGAGAGTCAAATCTGCACATCAGGAGGTGATATTCAAGGCAGCCTCTTCTAAGACACTGCGCTGGTTTTATGCAGCTTAGGAGAAAAGGGTTTGGGGTTAGGGTTCTTTGTCCTCAACAAAACTCGAGGTGTTGCTCTTTCAGGGATCCTGCATTTCAAAGTGTATGAGAATTTTTAAATTTTTATTCTTAATCTCCTCAAAAAGCCTTGTTAAGGCCATAGCTAAGAAACTGGGGAGACTTCAGTACACACCTGGACTAACAAATTTCTGGGCATGGCTCTTTCTTCAGGATTCCAGTCCAAGGGCTGTAGAAATAAACCCAAAAATTCTTATCTCTTTCCTAGGAGATGTAGATCAGGCCCTGAACTGTCAAATTGGTGTAAACACAGGTGCATCTGATTTTTCTCCCTTCTCTGTGCAGGAGTAGGATGACTAATTTGGAATGTAGGTAGAGGAATAGTTCTGGAAGGTCATGGATTTATTTTTTTAATATCTGGGATTTATTTGGATTTTTTTATGTAGCAGGTAAATTACATTACTGCCATGCAACAGCACTTCTGATATCAAGACCTATGGTCCTAAATGAAAGCCTCACTGGAAACATGATAGAACTGAGAAGAAATGAGAGTCATAGACCCTTATATCTAAATGTGAATACATTTATGCATCTAAATCTATGCACAAAGATGTCTGGAAAGTAAAATTTCCCTTCTCCTATTTAGGTCAAAACCAAGAATAACACCTGTGTTACATATTACACACTGACCTAAATTAGAAGTACATCCCAACAGTTAGTACTGTCAGCATTTCAGAATAAAGCCTGTCTTTGGGGATTTTATAGCAACTTAGCCAGAAAATGTTCTCAGGGCCAGATCTTGATAGAGATTCTCCATATGGGAGGAAATGTTTCTCAAATTTGAAAGAAATTTTTCCAGACTATTTTGGCTTGAAGGTAGAGGGAAGAAAAAAAGACATTTTTAACAATCGGTTGATTTTATTCTAAATTCACTAATAATTTCTGACTTTTTTTCTGAGATTTTTTTTATAATTTGCTTGTTCACATATTGCCAAATTAGTCTTTTCTGAAATGCATGACTGCAGAGAGAATAAATTGTTTTCCAGCATCACTTCAAACAGATTTGGTCCAATGGATCAGATGAATCTCAGCCCTTAGATCTGCCCAGAGCTGATGTGCCTAATCCCGCAAGGAAAATTCCCACTGAATAAGAGCCAGATCCCAAAAGCATTTGTGTATGAATGCAGCAAGGCATTGCTCATACGTATAATCCTATTTTTTAAAAGTTACTTACAAGAGCTTAGTCCTGTAAAAGTCAAGGATGGAAATCTACTGTGCCTCCTTAATTTATTCCATTTCCACTTCCAAATTTCTCTCTGCAACAAGAGTTACAGTGACAGTTGCTACTGTATGGATAGCCAGGAATTTTCCAGCATAAGCCTTTTCATTCAGAATCATCCAAAACACCTCACTAAGTTCAGCCCCACATTTGACAAAGAAAGGGTTAACTTCTAAAGAGTGTTTTTTCACTTGATATTAAAACAAACACTTTCCTCATTATTAAAAAAAAAAAAAAAAGACTCTGCCTCTTTTTAAACACATCTATGGTGGAAACAGCTGGAGGTAGGAAACTCAAGATCTGGCATGGATATGGGAAGTGCCTTTCTTTGTTCCAGTGAATACTGGTCTGATTTGTGTGAGTGTTGATCCTTTGAAATGTCCCTTTGTGTACAAGGACGGAGCACGGCGTGGATTTCTTCACCAAGCTCCAGCAGGCCGCAGCTCAAGACAGCCACTGCACACACACACGAAAATGGAATAATAAAACATGTTTTCCAGGCAAAACCAGAGCTACTATCTCCTCCAGAATGCAGGGAAGCCTTTTAAAATGCAGAGGGGTAAGAGAATGGGGTGGTGCACATTTTGTGTGGTTGGCAGGTGAAACCCCTGCTCCAGTGCACACCAGGAAGGCCGACTCTTGGAAAGGCAGCCTGCTCCACCTCAAAAGCAGGGCTGACCTGCAAGGAGAGGCTGTGGAAGGCTCTCAGTGCCTGAGATGCACAGCCAGGTGTGGTGCTGCTGGGTGGGAAGGTATCCAGGACAGGCAGCCAGTGGAATGGGAGCAATGGGAGCTCCCTGGGGAACAAGGCAGGGTCTGGGGATCCCTGTGGAAGCACAACCACCTGTTTCCTTTTCAGGCCCATTAATTCTCTATCCTTGCCATTCCCCTGTACTTGCACAGAAAGTCTGGACTGTTCCTAATGGAGCTGAAAAGATTTAGTACGTGCCAGGAGTGCTGCATGCGAGTTCTTGGGAAAATGAGCTCCAAGGCACATTGGCTGTGTTGGTCGGCACCGTGTCTGATCCTGAGGGATCCTGGTGGCAAAGCTGAACAAAACACCGAATTCTACCTACACAAAATAAACCAGACCAAGCACTACTGCAGGACTGAGTGAATAAAATAATGTTGGAGTGCAGAGTGAAGACAACGAGCATAAAAGCTTGTTACAAAATAGTCCCTTACAGGAAAAGTTAAACTGTATCTTGTCAATACCCATGGAAGCAGTCCCCTGCTCACATAAGCTTTTCGCCTGCTTTTAATCAAGTGCAATTAACTTTCCGTGGACACAAGAGAGCAGCAGGGAAGTGCTGGGATTCCATGTGAACTAACTGCTGTGTTTTGGTGCCCCAGACATCGACGAGTGCACCCTGCCCCCGTACTGCCACCACCGCTGCGTGAACACCCCCGGCTCCTACTACTGCCAGTGCAACGCTGGCTTCCAGCTGGCATCCAACAACCACACCTGTGTAGGTAAGGATTCCTCAGCCTGCACAGCAGCTCCCCCAGACACACAAACACTGGCTGCCATGGTGGAAACTTAAAGGAAATACACAGCAACCAGTAAAAGACTGCACTGAGCGTGATCTCCTCTGTGGGTGATCCCAGAATTACAGGAGGGTTGGAGAAAAATTTAGAGCTTTCTTGATCACTTGTTATTTTGTTGGCATAGCAGATTTCCAAGGAACGTCTAAAGCCTTATATTCAGTATTCAATCCTAGCTTTAATTACTCTTTCAGTTCAGCTTTATTATTGGCTTTCCTGATATTATTCCCAGCTCACACAACAAAGGCCAGAACTGGGAATTAAGGGAATCAATACCATACCTCTGCTGTTAAGGGTAATTACCCTCAGCACATGGTAAAGAAAGCCTCCAGGCTACGTTTGAATATCTAGAAAATATTAAAAATTAAAACAAGGGTTGCTAAGAGTGACCTTTCAGCACTGATGTTGCCTTTAGAAATAAAACACTAAGGGAAGCTGCACCATAAAACTTTAAGACTGATGTCAAGTTTGAAATCATAAAATCTGTTCTAGAAGGATTAGAGCAATAATAAAAAGGTAACTCTGTCTGCTGAAGCACTGACAGAATGGCTGTAAAATCAAGAGATTGGTGGAGATGGTCAGAAGTTCTTCAGAGATGTACTTTATATATATAAAAAAAAAATCTATTATATACATAGAGAAATCTTCCAGCTTCTACCATCATTCCAAGCATTGCCAGACCTCATCAATCACCCTGGGACACTGCACAGCTCTGAACTGAGACAAGAATTGCTTGGTTCTCACCAAATCATAGGATTTTAAAAATTGCCCATGGACACAACAGAACCAAGTGACAGAAGTCACTTATTTGTCCCTTTCCATGGCTCAAATGGAAGGTGGATTCTTTCAGCACTCCACCAAACACCCTTTCCCTGGCTTTCCAGCCTCATCAGGCACATTTCTACCAGGCAAAGGAAAGCTAAGGAGAAAATTTATAAATGAATGGTTGCTGCATCAAGACAAAATCTCACATTTATCACAGTGATACTTGACAGCTGTAGCCATTACATTTGTGTCACACCTTCTGCCTATATTGAAAGTGGGTCAATATTTCTTGGAAAACTAACAGAACTGGGGCTTTGGCCACCTAATTTATTCCTCCTGGTGGTATTGGAGGAGGAATGATGTACATCCTTTGCACTGTTGCCAGAAATGAACTCAGAGGAAGAAAAAAAAAAATGTTGCAATGAGTTTTCCCCTATTATCATTCATTTTCAGGACTAGAAGGTTCATCATGCAGAGAATTCATATCCTCTTCATTGGTTTCATTTTTCTGAACGCCTCACCTTTGTCAGTTTTTAGTTGTATCTGTAAATTTACAGTGTTGCCGACAATTATAAGCCATGAACTCAAAGGTTTTTTCCAAGCACAGCTCTCTACTCTTGGCAATATCTGATAAACACAAACATGAATGGAAAACATGCAGGAGGGAAATACAAGGAATACTAGGGAAAACACTAAAATCTACAGACTGACAGGAGCAGCAGTTAATCAACGGTCTGTGCAGAACAAGGGCGATAGATTCCAGAGGTGATTAGACTTATATAAACTTCCCATTAAAAATTGCTTCTCTTCTCATACCAGTGTCCTCAAAATGTTCTTGGGATGGGCAACACCATGGAAAATGTAGCACAGAAAAATACCTTCCCCCAATATGGTCTAGGCCTTAGAGCTCTGCAGAACTCTACTGGCCTCAAAGGCTCATGTTATAACTGCAATGGAATTTAAAAGAACAAATTTTCAGAGTAATAAATAGCTCAAATAAATCTTAACCACTGCATGCTGAGAGGTCTTATCAGTATGTGTTCCTTATATCAATTATTTATAGAGACTTGGCATTTCATACCTGAAAAAAAGGCGCTGGAATGTGGAGTTTAATAGCCACATTAAACATTTTTGGGAGAATTCATCACACATTAGAATAACTCTCATTCCTGGAAAAATACTGGTTTTTACATGGAACGTAAAGCACAGATCTAACACTGCTCCAGTGACTGCAGATCTACATTGCTACAGCCAACTGAGCTTCTGCTGAGCAACAGGCCCAGCCTAAGGACTAATCCACCGAGCCTAATTACCACCTACACAAGATAAATATCTAATTTTTCCTTTCAGACATAAACGAATGTGATGCCAACAACCCATGTGCACAGCAGTGCTACAATATCCTGGGTTCTTTCATCTGCCAGTGTAATCCCGGCTTTGAGCTAAGCAGTGACAGAATCAACTGTGAAGGTAAGACTTTTTTTGTCTTGGAAAAGCAATTTTCTCATTTGCTTTGTTTTCCCAGAAGCCTGTAAACTAAAGAACAGAACTGGAGACACTCTGTGGGTACAGTTTGTAGCCAAAAGCCTCAAGATATTTATTCTTTATGGTACAAATGGGGCTAATTCACACCTGAGTAGCTGCAGCTGCTTTCAGGTACAGGTAGGAATGGGTCTCTCTATAGCAAGTGCAAAACAGGACAGAGATTGCTGCACTTCATATCCCAAAGTGGGATGAAAGAGGTTTCTGAACCCTGATTGCACAAACTCCCTGGAATTGTGGGTGGTCTAATGCTGATGACCATTAAATGAATCGGAAAGGAATGCACACCAAAAACAAGGGCAATTTTGTGTCTTGTTAGGCTCCTCTGAAAACAAAACCTCCAATTTCTGATTTTAAGGGAGCAACAATTGTGCTTTTGAGGTGCTTTGCAGCTTGTGTATACAAACAGCATGTCTCCTGATGATTATACAATCAACACTTTATTTCCTCTGCCAGAGGCTCCGCAGGGGTGCCCTAATCTCCTTTTGGACACATGATGACCTCACCTTTAGAGCCCGTATCCTTTCTACCAGCCTTGGAGCCAGAGAGGTCCCTGCTTCACCACTGCCCTCCCTAGCGAGCTGGAAGAGCTGTTACAGATCCTCCCTCTGCTAAGCCAAGCTGCTTAAGCTAATCCTATTTGAACAGAACAGGGAGCAGCAAGTATGCAGCCTCCAAGGACATCCCTGACCCCAGCCCAAGAGCTGGACTCAGCTCAGAGGTAGTAGGAGGCAGCTCTGTGCTTTCCAAGCCAATCCCTCCTCTTGATAGGTTTAAATTCATTTCCTGTTCACGGCATACACTGTTCAGTTCTGTTTCACACCAGGCTTCCCTCACAAGGGACTGATGGATACACAAGGATAAAAAAGCAGGAGAATGGCATCCGCTGATTATTATTAAAAGGCAAAAAAAAAAAAAAAAAAGATATTTCTCTCTTTCCCAGAGAGCTACTCCATGAGCGTAGGGCACAAGTACAAAGGCAACATTTTTGCGTTACTAACTAATCTCACAGCTGTGGGTTTTTTCCTCAAAGTCATCGCATTTTGGAATACTGCAAGTACACACAATTTCAAGAGTTATTTTCCCAAACCTGTTCTGAAGTCTAATTTAGCTTCTGCTTCCTCAAATCCAAAGTTCTTCCTTTGGAGGATTACTAACAAAACCCCAGCAGAACTCGCCCTTCCATTCTCAAGGCATTAAACAGTACATTCCAGGTTTTGGTTAATTCTTTTCACACAGATTTTTTTTTTTTTTTTTTCAAACGTTTAACTATTCTATTTAGTTTTGTAACAAAGTAAATTTTCAAAACCAACAACATGAAGCTCTTTTGCTCTCTATAGACACTGATGAATGCAGAACCTCAAGTTACATATGTCAGTACCAGTGTGTCAACGAGCCAGGAAAGTTCTCCTGTGTGTGCCCTGAAGGATACCAGGTAGTAGGAGGCAGGACATGCCAAGGTAGGTGCCCTCCCCTTGGCAGGCTCAGCCCTGCATTATTTACACCATTTCAGGCAAGGCTAAGGGTGCCTGCTAGCTAAATGGTTATATTTTATGGCAGGATTACTGTGCTGTTAGCAGAAGATATGTTGATGAAGCAGTTGATGATTCATTAAATATCTTATAACCTTATTTGAATCCTTCAACTCAAGCTCCAAGTCCTTCAGATTCCTAGGAAAAAATTTCAATTTTTGCAACCCACAGGTAAAACTTGTCTTGGATGTCAAGGTAGTGGCTTTAATTTGACATAAACATCCCTGAATCAAATCAGGCCATTTTTTACAGACATGAAACATGGCTTTATATCATGTTTCTTTTCAGAGGGATTCCTAAATCCAGTCACAGTAGAAATAAAGATATGTTTCTTCTGATAACAGGAGAAAAAAAAAAAATGCAAGCCTTCAGCAGCTTAGATAATTCGTGTGTAGAAAAATAAATGTTCTGGCCAGGTGCCACCAAATGCCAGGATTTTCAAGTTTGTGGTTTTTCCTCAGTGGTGCTAAAAGTCCCTGCATCTTATTAGAGAATATTGCAGAACAATATATTAAGTGCAAGAACTATTGCTTCTGCAATGCAGAAGCTGATTTAGCAGTCAGTAATTTTAGAAATAAAGAGGTGTGATAATTAGGGGCAGAAAATGCAAGAAAATAACTCTTCTTTATCAGTATTTTGTTCTACAAAATCCTGATCTTTCCCTTTGTAAGAACAGCAGCTGAGCATTGAAGGATAGTTGATTTAAGCATCTAAAAACCTGTTAGTGCCTTCCAAGAGATTACATTTGAATAAAGCCTTTCTGTGCCTTTGTGAAATTCAGGAGACCATGTGGGTAGACAGTGGGGCTCTGGCACTGACAGGAAATACAGCATTAATACAGTGCAAGGCTCACAGTCCCCACCTCCCTTCAGGGTTCTTTTCCCAGGCAAAAGAAGCTCTACTTTGCACAATAAGCAAGTTTTCACTATTCCTTTTAAAGCTATTTTAGTTAAAATGTCGCTATTAATGAAGCATTTTAGACCATGAAACCAAAATTATTCAAAATGAGAAGATGCAAAGGGCAGGAAAACAATTCTTCCCTGAGACTTTTTCCCTGTCTTCAGGACACCTTCAGCTGTAAAACAATTCCTTGGTAATTATAAACTTGACAGCATTTCCACAGTTACATTACAGATGATTAATATCCATCTCCAGTCAACTAAAAACATTCAGCCTCGCTTAACACTCAATAAACAAGTTTATTCCACTTCTGCATAGAGAAACCCTTTATAGCCAGGTCCCAGAAAACAAGGACACAGAAAGCTGATGGGTTTCAACACACAAGCAGGTGTACCTTTGTAGCAAGCCCATTTCCACCTGCTTTGACACAGTCCTTTCTCCTTCCTCCTAGATATAAACGAGTGTGAGACCACTAATGAATGCAGAGAGGACGAAATCTGCTGGAATTACCACGGAGGGTTCCGTTGTTACCCCAGAAATCCTTGTCAAGAGCCCTATGTCCTTACCTCGGAGAAGTAAGGGAAAAATTAAGTCTTGTGGTTTTAGGCTCATCCTCAAGAGGGGACATGATGGAATGAAGCAGAAAATTGTATTTGATGGTTTTTCATGTGCTTTTACCCCTGTTCGTGTGGCAGCCGCTGCTTGTGCCCGGTGTCCAACGCCATTTGCCGGGAGCTGCCCTACTCGGTGGTGTACAAGTACATGAGCATCCGCTCCGACAGGACCGTGCCCTCCGACATCTTCCAGATCCAGGCCACCACCATCTACCCCAATACCATCAACACCTTCCGGATCAAGTCTGGCAACGAGAATGGAGAGTTCTACCTGAGGGTGAGTACTGGCGGCAGTCAGACCCTGCCTCCACACTGCCTTGTCATTGTGACAACCCCAAATGTCCCCATAAGGCTTCCGCAGCACCCCAAAGTTCAGCAGCTTCTTGGTGCTTCCTTACTAAGTGTGCTTGCTTTCCAATTTTTAACAAGCCTTTTACTTTCCTACCTGAAAACCCTAAACTGTGACTCAAACTGTTTCTTTCCAATTCAGGAATATTTAGCAATCCTGGGACACCCGTGTCAGATTCACACAAAATACCTCCCTGCCTTCCCCTCTCTGTACCAACACCCCAGATAAATCTATTTAGGACACAGTCATAGAGAGATTCCTTGTACAATTACCTCAATTACATTTCTCATTTTGCAAAAGAAGAAATCAGTAACAGCAGTCTAGAAATCAGTGCCCCATCCCAAGCTAAGCTCAGGCCAACCTACAATGGTTTTATGTTGAGACAAAACTAAACCTTTATTTCCCATAGTAAAACCAAGGAAGTTCAAATTACTTGGGATAGCAGTACTGTCCTGTAGGTGGGATGCATCCAAGTAGATACACATGAATGAGAGTGTCTAGAACATCTGCTTCCTAAGGGGTTGTTTTTTTTTTTTTAAAAAATCTCATTTTCTTGAACCCTTCTAATATTTACAAATTCCTGGGAAATCTTTTTCCTTTGTATGTGGCTTTACACTCAGTAAAGCAATCTACACAAAAAGCTTCTATCAGAAATACATTAATTGGAAAGTTTTAATTTTTAATTCTTTTCCTTCAAAACAGGAGATATGGGGCTTTTGATAGTACAGCCAACAACTGCACCAAGCTATGGCCTTGCTATTTAGACCACATTTACCCAAGGTGGGAACAGGGAACTACTCATCCATATATCTTTTGTTGTGACATAACAAATCCAGGGAAAAGCACTGCATCACAGGTTACACAGCAAAACCCCCTAACTACCCCCAAAATACAAGCTATTTGCTTAAATTAAAAACAAGATCACTGCAGGTGCCACTTGGGTTCGACCCCAGTGTGGCTGTCAGACTGACCCTTGGAGTAACAATTCGCATCTCCTGTTGCCATCCAACAAGAAATCACAGGCCTTAAATGAGGAAGCACGTGTTTATTCCTGCCAGGGGACTGTGGTAAACAAAAGCTTGCTTGGAAGTTATTCCTACTGTTTTAGTAAAATGCTGAGCTGGCTCCCGGATGCAGCAGATGGATTGGATTCATCTGTGCACCCAACTCATGTCACACAGGGAGAAAATATTTGTAGTAGGCAAAGGCAGAGATGGAGTTGACCCTTTTATCATCTGGAAATGACAAAGCTGTTTAACAAACCAGCAGCACAATGCCAACAAGGCCTGTCAGTGTTCCCCAGCAGCACAATCCCAGACTGGGAGAAGTCCAAAGTGGGGATGGCAATAGGTACACACCAGCTGCAAACATTCCCAGTGTTTACAGGGACAGCACAACTTCTGGAGTATGAGCCACAAGACGGTGTTGAGTTTCCCTCCACTGAACAAGCTACCTCACTGTTAAAGTCATTAGGGCTCTTGTTTTACTCATTCTCTCTCTATTTTAAAAGCTGGTGGATGGGGTTAAAACAAAGACCATCCTGGGATAGATTACCACTTTCCACATCCTTTGGGAAAGTCAGCATAACCAGGACCAGATTTTGCAGCAGTTTATTCCTCTGGGCCTCAGTCAGGTGGAGTTTTCCCTGCAGCAAAGCCAGGTGTGAGATTAGTCATGGCCATTTGGAAGTGTTAAAAGAAGCCTTGCCTCGTGCATGCCTGTTCTGAGACCGAGCCTTGCACAGTGCGGTGACACAGCAGCGCTGATGCCGCTGGGAGTTGCTGTGGGTTGGACTGAGCTGGGCTTTGTTGTGGTGTTGTTGCAGCAAACCAGTGCCGTGAGCGCAATGCTGGTGCTGGTGAAGTCCCTCTCAGGACCCAGGGAGCACATCGTGGACCTGGAGATGCTGACAGTGAACAGCCTGAACTACCGCACGAGCTCGGTGCTGAGGTTAACGATCATAGTGGGACCTTACGCCTTCTAGTGCTCGCAATAACCCTCCACTGGCACCCGCAGCAGCCAAAGAATAGTATCGGAAAGAAAGCACTTACTATTTTTATTTATAGATTTTGCTCTCTTTTTTTAAAAGAATTTGTTTAGTAAGTTGGTATCTTTTATTCACACCTTACACCTGTAATTTCAAATTAGTAGATGTGTTCCATAGTATAACATGGGCATTGTCACTTTCTGTATAAAGATTTAAATCTTTTTTTATTACCTTCCTTGGACTAGATACATACTACGCTTTTATATGAGAACTGTATGTTCATACTATCCTGTAAAACTTCACACACCCTTCCTAGCCAAATAGGTCATGCAATTTAAAAGTGATCTTCTGTTTTGTTTTTATTTTAAATTCTAATGCAGCTACACTGAATCTCAAAAAAGAAAAAAATTATGTAGTACGAATGATACACGAAGTAACGGTTCTCTGATAAGCTAAAATATATTTCTTTTTAACTACTTTGTAGCAAAAGGTAACAGTCAATAAAAATCTACTTCTGTAGACATTTATGTACCATCACAGTTGGTTTTTCTAACCTGGGTTGGAGGTAAAGTTACATTGTGAGAAAGGCTTTGCATCAGGTTTTTGTATGCAGATTGTGTTAACCATACCATGGAATAACATTATGCTCTCCCCAAGAAAAACAGAGCATAGGAACAAAATTTCTCCAACAAAGAAAGAAACTCCAAACTGGAAATCACCAGGCAGGGCACAAATGTCCACGAGAACACTGTTGGTAGTTACTGGTCAGAGGGATGCAGCATTTTCAGACTGAAGTTAACATACTATTTTTCCAGAAATATTATGTTGTATACTAAGAATTGAGTGCATTTTCTTAAGTTATATCATTCTCAGGCACTCAATCCTGTTCCTGCTCCTACAACTCAGATGTATCATGTACAGTGTTCATAAAATTTATTTCTAATTCAAGAACTAATAACATCTTTTGTAATATGTAAAATCTTACTTCTTGTTTAAAATGTAGTAGTTAATCCTTTGATGTACAAAATTTTTAATAAAGATCTCTTACCATATTGTATTTGGTCTATTTGGAGGTAGTTCGTTACTACTGCCATTATTGTCACGTACTGTGGGAGTTGGCAAAGCCACGTTGAGGTCTGCACAGTCAGAGGGATCCAGATCTCAACCCATACATGATGAGTTCTTGGAAGACTACAAACACAATTCCTTTGTAGAAGGACAAGCCTGCTGCCTACTGAGATTTAGTTTTCCTGACAGCAAAAGTTAACTCCAGAACAAAACTCAGAACAGGCCACAACCGCTGTGGTTGAGGGTGACACGTCCCCCCCGCCCAGGCATACTGCAGAGCAGGACCCCATTATCCAATGATCATTCCTTCAGGAAGCCATTTGTGGCTTTAAACAAATACTTCATCTGCCAAAAGGGTCGGAGCACGTGGCTGTAGCACAGGCCAGAAAATCGTGCTGGTGCTGGGTCGCGTTCTTTGCCTGGGGCCCTGGAGCAGTGGGGTGAGATCCCGGGCACCCCTTGTCCCTCCCTGCAGGGAGGGGCTCACCACTACAAATCCAGTTGCTCTGTAGTGGGATTTAACTGGGGTTTGCCATGGTGAAAAGTCTTTGATAAAGTGTTTGGCTTGTAGGGAGCTCCTTCCTCTCCCCAGAGAGATTCCTCCCCATTCATCACTACAAATCCACTCAGTCTGAAAGGCAGCTCCTCATTCCACACAAGCACTGAGCAAAATGCCTCCAGCTCCTGCTCCTCCATGCAATTCCTGTGGCAAACAGCACATGCTCACCTCCACATGTCCCTTAATTAACTCACTCTCTCAATGGAGGCTCTCCTCACAAACAAGCTGTGCTGCCCCTCAGGCATCCACCCCCAGCACTGTTCTTTTACACCAACTTTTGACTTCCAAATTGTGCAATTCAGCATTGCCCACTACAAGAAAATAAAATTTGGTGCTTTTAAGTTTAAAATGGGCAGATCTCTCTTGAGAGGTGCTCAAACGAGGCTCAAGTGGCTTTGCCTCCTTAAGACCCCAGACTGGAAGGGCACCAGGCTGGTCTCTGTAGCAAATTAAGGAACCACAAACCATCCCTGAAGTCCCCAAGCTGCCAGGCTCTGCCCCAAGGATTTACTCTACCTTCATGCTTTTCCAATTTTCACATCCATTTCATCACCAGCACTTTTAAGCCTTCTTTTAAATCTCTGCTCATCTGACAGTGACCCAAAATTGATCATTACATATAAAAATATTTATACACCTCTCAAATGGCAGGAGCAGCAGAGACAGTTGTACCTCACACACATTCCCAAGCCATCCTCAGCCTGCAAAGCTCTCCACACCTCACAGTGCTCAGATGCTTGGCTCAATCCAGTTTATTTACACACAACTGTCCTGCCAACCCTGCTCCCTGTTTGCAATATCCAGGTGTCCACCAGACCACTGAGAGCCCAAACTGGCCAAGTCAGAGATTATCACACAGCTCAGAAGTGCAGATCCAGCCACTTGTCACTATCCTGCAGGTTGGTTGAGCCTGAAGGCGGTCACTGGGTGTGGGCAGCGCTTCCATGACAGCCAGGAGCTGGAATAACAGCAGCCCCTCCAAACCATAACAGGAACAGAGCTGAGCTGTGCAGAAACTGGCAGGGGGTGGTTGGTTTTGTTTTGGGTAGGGGTGGGGTACATGACTGAGCCTGAAAGGAGCCCACAGTCAGAATGAGAAGATGGTTCAGAGCCTGAACAAGAAGAGCTTTTGTGCACCATAAAACCTGCACCTTTTTAGGAGGGAAACCTGCAGGTTCACCAATTCTCCAGGGAAGCAGAGCTTCACCTGTTCCCTGCAAATTGTATGGAACTGCAGCAAACATGCAACAAGAGTTTGAAGAGCTACTTGGATTATAAGGGACACTAAAATCCCAAGAAATTATTTGACAGCAGAGTGTTTGCTCAGCCTTCTCTGTATCCCGCTGCCATGACCATTACCAAGAGCACACTCCAGGAAGGATTCTCATATAAATCTGTCAATGTTGGAGAAGAATCTAAATCAGGATCACATGCAAAGTTTAGTACCTTCTCAGAAACAGAAAACAGGGAGAAAAGAGGAAAAAAAATGGGACTGAGTAAACAGAACTTAAGGAAATCAAAATGCAAGTTCATTCACTTCCCCAGGACCACCTGAACACAGTGCAGTGGGATTATTTTGCTTGGAAGGCTCACAAATGCAAGTTTGTTGTTGAATCCCGTTTCCATGGCTGCAAAGAGTTGCTTGTGTTTTGAATGATCATCCGTGTTTCTAACTTTATAAGTCTCCTAATAAAATATAGAACAGCTGCTGCCCCAGTCAGCTGTTGAGCATATGGACCCCACCAGGGACAAAGCCCACTGTTAACACGGAGAATTATTTTTAACGCCCTCACATATCTAAACCTCCCCATCATCTCAGCAAAATGGCACAATTCCACACTTCCCAGCTGGGGGAACACCTGCGTCATGCAAAACTGAACTGGGCTGCATCTGCTACAAAACCCAATTTTATTTCATCTGGCCAGCAGAAAAAAGTGATCAGCCTCAGTGAACAGGGCAAAAAGTTAACTGTGTTTTATATCTGGGGAAAAGCAGATGTCTAGTTAAGATGTTTATACAGCAAACATTTCTGTATATATTAGGAGGAAAGAGAGCTGTTTAATAAAACAGGGTTGGGTTAGAGTTGCCAAAGCAAATTTGAAGGGCAGTACAACAGCTTTTGTAATTTTTGCATGGGAAAAGATATAAAATCCTGTTTTATATTGACATCAATTATGTGGATCAAACAAGTAATTTTTTAAAGTAAGTGACCTCAAAGTTAACTCTTTAAAGCCTCACACTTACTGTGTGTATTTGCTCAGCAGAAAAAGCTGTAAACATCGTGCCACAGCAATATGACAAGGTAGCATTGAAGGCACTCCCTGATTTATTCTCTGCTATCTCAGCAATCACCTTGATACTGGATGAGGGGCCAAGACACCCAGCAATGCTCCCTGCAGACCAAAACACTGAAACTAGGTGAGCTCCAGGTTTTGTTTGCAAACACATTCACTATGTCAGTCACATGCTGTTTCTCTTGAGATAAATTATTTTGCTTTCTCATCCAGAATCCCAACAGTCCCAGAAGCAACATCAGTACTCTGCATCTCTGCTCCCTCACAGAAATGCATCTGGAAAATTAATGTTTTTAAATGTTAATAACATTTCTGTAATTTCTACATAACCACACAGTGCATATATAGTCAAACAGGATAAACATTCAAAAGGTGCAGCTCTCAGCTAAGCACTCCAGCAGCTCCTGCCCTGCAAACACACTCTGCTGCACTTCATTGCATTGCTGTAATAAAACATCCATTTTTTTCTCTCATCCCAACCCTTAAGACACCCCCTAAAGCTTCTGCAGGTCCATAAAATCTCCCAAAGCAAAGGCATACCCCATCCCCATCCGTACACCTGAACAAGCACACAGAAAGGCTTTCAAATGGAACAGCCTGCCAGCTGGGTTGACAAAAGCAACATATTTATGCTGTTAAACTCTGAAACCACAGCCATGGAAGTTACACAGCCACTTCAAGGTTTAAATCCTGCCAGTGCCACTCCAGAAACATCTGAACCTGTGACCACCTCCTCTGGAGGGTCACATTTTCTTCTTGCACCAGAGTGTTTCTGGAGTATCTCTGTGCAACGTACAGGAATGTTTCCTATACAGAATATATACAACAAACACCCAAGTGGGAAGTCAAAAGAGCAAAATTCCTGCAGGCGGCATGGAAACTAGGAAAACAAACAAATTTTGGAAGCCCAGAGCAAGGGCTGCAGAGGGGAAGCCAACATACCAAAACAGCAGGGTAAAAGGCATTATTAAAATCAATAAGTCATTCTCTGAGAAGCTGAGGCTGTACATGAACAAGGCAAATGGAAATGTTCCTGAGCACTGGAAGGTCACACGTGAAAACAAACACGGCAGGCCAAAGGAGCAGCTTGCAAATGCCTGCACTGGCAAATCAAAATTCTCCCAGTCACAGCAAAAGCAACATCCCAGGAGGCTGATGGGGCCAAGGGGGGACCCACACATTAGGGAGACAAGCAAAAGAGATACCGCATTAGCAAAAAAAAAAAAAAAAAAAAAAAAAAAAGAACACTCTTCAT
>NW_008240228.1:6074264-6082745 GCF_000691975.1 Corvus brachyrhynchos
GGGAGACAAGAAAAAGAGATACCGCATTAGAAAAAAAAAAAAAAAAAAAAAAAAAAAGAAGTGAACCTTTCTACTGCATGCCTGGAGGAAGAATTTGGCACAACAGCACTGTGCCAGAGCTGCTCTTACAGACAACATATCAAAGGACCTGCCCCAGAGTAAGAAGCGGATAAAAGAAGGGGAACAGAACATTTTT
This sequence comes from Corvus brachyrhynchos, assembly GCF_000691975.1. NCBI lineage: Eukaryota > Metazoa > Chordata > Aves > Passeriformes > Corvidae > Corvus > Corvus brachyrhynchos. Next base: position 6,074,461 of record NW_008240228.1, read on the forward strand.
CTACCAATATCCAGTTGTTCAGGTAAAGATGGGCATCCTCTGGGAAACAGAGCCCTTACAGTGCTCTGAATATTAAGCAGGAAATGCCAAATAAAACCAAAGGGGGTAAATGCAAAGTGATGCACATGCAGGAAGTTATCCCAGCTTTATTTGAACAGCAAAGGCCTCTGGACTGACCACCACCTCCCAGGAGAGCACCAGGGTTATGGCAGACCATTCAAAGAGGAAACCACAACTCCAGAAAACTAATGCAGCATCAGGAATAACTGGGGATCAGAGCAGAGAATGAAACGGAACCTTTGCACACTTGTGTAAATGCACTGCAGCATAAACACAGCTTGGAGCTTGGGTCCTGTCCCCCTCTTACAGCAGGATGTTGGCAATGGTAAAGCCCAGACCAGGCTGAGATTTCACTGCACACATTCCCAGGAAAGCCTCCCAAGAGCCATTAAATACGTGGCTGTCCTGGACAGGAGCTGTTCCCCTGGCACCCGTGGGCACAGGGGAAGCATTTCCAGTTTGTCATTGGCAGCTCTGAAGCTGTTGCACGCCCTTGCCAGGAGCTCTGCCGTCAGCACCGGCTCTTATGATGCCAAATACCCAAAACCTGGAAACCCCACCAAAAGAAGAAGGAAGGCAGCCTGCACAGAGCATGTTGGTGCTGCATCCATCACCTGCATTAGTGAGTTTGTGTGTAGTTGCTGCCAGCACCAGGTTCCATGCCCAAATATCACATCCAGCTCAGCAGTGGCCACAACTGCCTCAAAGCCAATTCAGCCAGCAGCAAATGGTTTTTTGCAAAAAAAGTCACCTTCAAGGGAGAAAAATTTCACTTCTGCCCCATTTAAAGGCACTGCCTGGAGGAAGGCAGCAGGAACCAGATCACTTCAGATAATGGTGTTTCCAGGAAAGCTGTTTCTGCACACACTTATTAGGCATGAATTGGTCCTTGGAGTGATTAAAACTGAGATTTGCATTTGCTGCTTTCTCTTCCCAAAATCAACCTGGTTTCAGACAATTTTGCAAGGCAGGGTCAGTCAAGAGACTGCCCCCCAGTATTTAGAGTAGGGCTGCTTTGTTTCAGGAGAGCTCTACAGGCTGGCAGAGGTAGGTAGGCAGAGGAGCATGAACCAACATGCTGAGCACTCCCTGCAAGGCCTGTGATTTTGTACTAAAAACCAAATCACGAGGATCAAAATAGTAACATGAAACTTTAACAGGGTCAGGAGATTTCTGCCTCTGCTCTGGTATGCCAAGGAAGGAAGATCTGAATTATACAGTGAATATCCCCAATGAGGCACTGAAGTTTCATGGACAGTCAACCATACCATGGTGAAAGCTACCCAGTTCTAACACAAATAAACATTTTGCAGGAATATGTTTCCTTACTTGTTTTAAAAATTTGTTACCCCCATTTTCTGGGGTGACAGAAATTAAGAGGCCACAGTGACACTCCTGTGAAGCTCCACTTTGTGCTTTGCACAAAGGCTGTTTGCATGTAAATGTAAAGAAAAGCTGGAGGGGCACCACACTCACAGCATGGCAATCAAAGATGCAGATAAAGCTCTCCTGCAGGATTACTCACACATACCTGCTACAGGTGTATGATACATGAAATGAGGATCCAGTCAGTACCAACATCCCACCCAAATCCACCTGCCTGCAGGTACCCAGGTAATGGAAACATGTGTCTAAGCTGGCAGCTTGTTGGCACAAAATAAAGCACTTAAGTCGCTGTTCATCTTGTTGTAATTTGATGCTTGTACCTAGGCCAAAATCCCTAAACCAGGCTATTTGCAAATGTTAAGTCCAGTAGCTTGGTATGTTTCTCTTCCCCAGACTGGGATAAGCATTAACCAGCTCAGGAAAAACACAAAACATACTCATAAAATCTCCAGACTCTGGGTCTTAGCCTCTATTACTGAGTTTACAAGATTGTTTTGATTCTGAGCACTGAGTGTTCAAGCACATTTCAGAGCAGGGTGGAACACCCCCAGCCCTTCTTTATTCTGCCTCTTCAATGGGCTTTGGGCAGCATCACAACACATCCCTCACCACAGCATTTTCTTATTTGAATGTAACCCTTCCACTGCTGTTACACTGCTGCAGGGATATTTTTTAGCTCTGCAAAGCTAAAAAATTCTTCACCTCTGGGATCACCCAAATTTGCACACACTCAGACACTTGGGATCAAAGCTTTTGGTCTGATTGCTCCTGACCACCAGCACCAAAAATGAAAACACTGTGCTTTGGGGGGAAAAATACTTTCTAGAAATTTAGGATTATCAGCCCAGTCTTGAAAATTAGACAGTGCTTTCAAGCAGTGGAAGGTATTTGGTGATGGGGGATGCTGTCTCACACCACAGGCCCCAAACCTCCACTGATCAGCTATTTAACCTGGGGATAGTTCAGCAGCTGTCCTCAGCAGAAGCTTCCTGAGGTTGCCTGGAGTCTCCAAAAAAGACATAAAATATTTGTAGTAATTCCCTGAACAAACCCAAGAGGCTTCCTCGAAGCAGAGCCCTCAGCTCTGTTGACTTGTGTTTTTAAAAGGTAATATAAATTCCACTTACACTGGTTTGTTTTGATGTTGAAAATTGGTCTCCATAGACATGGTTGAAATCATGCCCTGCAGCACCGAGGCTGAAGCCAACAACCACACAGCCCTTCGCCAATGCAGAGCTCAGGAGGCTTTAGAGGTGTAAATGCCATCCCACCCAGCACAGCAGCACCAGAAGAGCACAGGGAAAGGGACAGGGTGCCCCATTCCACAGGGAAAAGCCACAGCTGTGGCCACCCAGGCACTGGAAGAAGTCTGTGGGGTTACCCCCACATCACCCTCAACCCATTGCTCACGCATTTCCTTCACCAGGCAGTGACAAGCCTTAAAGAGTACACACGAAGCCTAAAATATTCATTTTTGTTAATTTTTAAAGCCTCATTTCCCTGCAGGAACTCCCTCGAAGGCTGACATGCAGCTAGGACCACAGCAGTGTTTGCCAAGCAGAAAGAGCAATGAAAAGAAATCAGGGTGAGACAAACGGGGGAATATATGGAGAAACGACAAGTCGAGGTTTTTATATGGAAATTTATATCAAGGGTAACATTCTTGTCTAACACAAGCATTTTAATACTTCCGGATGCAAGCCTCAAGCCAAAAATCCAGTGAGGTCTGATGTTATGATACTGTTTAAGCTCAGGGATGCTGTACATTTTGCAAGAGCTACAGGTTTTCCCAGTGCCAAAAACCATCCAGAAGAACAACAGAAAAGCTTTTAATTCTGCCCCAATAACCCCTGCACAATGTCCCAGCATGGAGCAATCGCAGAGCAGAAACGAGTCCTGAGGCACCAAACCGCCCAAGTGGATCTAAACACGGAGATGCTGCGGAACCTGCCCACCCAGTCCCCAAAGAAGGCAAGGAATGGCCTATATTTGAGAAAGCATTATTTCCATGACACTGGTTTCTCCCCTTCTGCAACCCTAAGGCTGCTTCAGCCACCTCCTTCACCACCCCAGGGTGGCTTTGCAGCTCTCCCTAGCACCACAAATCCCAGGCTGCGAGGAGAATTTCCCTGGAAAGCTGGCTCAGGCTGGGATAAGGCACAGGATGGCCTGGCTGAGGGGGATATTGGGCTGAGATCAAAGCAGGAGACACATTCCCCAGGTCAGCAGAGCAGCAAGCGTGAGCCCCACAAGTGATAAAGTGTTTGGAACAACTTGTCCCAGAGCCGCCACTGCTGCACCGCGGCTGCCAAGGCCCATTTCTGCTTGGTTTATGCACCATGCCAATTCCTCCCCTATAAGATTAAGCTGCCTTGAGGCCATTTCAACTTACACATCTGATATTTGGAGCATTTTCTATGCTCTGCAGCTCCGGAGCCGGCACAGCCCCAGTGCTGCCACTTCCCTTTTTCACCTCATGTCACCCTTCGCAAAGGCACTTGTTCCCATTTAAGGGCTCACACACCTTTTCTGGGATTTTGAGACATCAAGGGAATAATATTTTGATGAAGAACAGGACAGAACCATCAGTGCCATAGAGATCAACTCTGCAGGGGCATCAACCTAACAGCAAAGTGTACACGACCTGTTTGCTTGGATAGATCCATCATCCTGGAGAAGAATTTCTCCCTCTTAAGACTGTTCTGAGCTCATGAAATCCATTAATTAATCACAAGTACAGAACCCAGAAACAAACAAACACTGTTTGAAGGCTAAAAGCTTGGTTTCAAGAGCATTCTGAATGGTTCCAAGTTAAAAAAGCAGATACCCAGTTAAAAATATTCAATAATCTTGAAAGTCTCCAAATTCCTTATTTGTTTACTTATCCAACTACACATGAATAATTTTAGTCTAGCACAGGCCTGTTTGGGTGCCAGATCATGTTTGCAAGTCTGCCCTGTGAAAGGCAAATGTACAGTTGAACTTGGATGCTATGCAAGTATCAGCCAGCTATTAGCAGTGATTGCTAAACAATTTTTCCAAAAATTAGATCAAACAAAGCTCAATGCTGTGGCTGTTGCTGGTTACTGCTGTGAGGAAAAGAGTTAACTAATACACAACTGGTTGGGCTCAAATTATAAATGCAATTAAAATGCTGCATTTATCTTGCTAGAACAGTAACTCTACGGAGATTTTTTTTCAGCATTAAATCCAATTTCTGTACACACCACCAAGATGGACAGACCTAAAGGGACACTTGTGTGCACAGGAACCACGATCATGGTGATTCAGCTCACAAAACACCAAGAAATTTTGCAGATGCACCTCCAAAGCCATTGGCTAAACCATTCAGATGTAACAGTTGTTTAACAGAGTTACAAAGAAGACCATGGAAAAGCAGAAGAGGAAAGAAACTTCCTGAGGGTTTGGCATTGTTACTATTAGTGATGGCTGAATTCATTTAGCCTCATTTCCAATGCAGTCAGATATTCAAATAAAACTTGAACACCATCTGTTTGCCATGATCCAGAGCCAACAAGGATTGGAGACCAGGAATCATGACGATGGCAATAGTTATACACAGATTTTGCCTACCAGATCCAGTCTGGGACCTGTGAGAAAGGCTCTACCTGGAAGAAGGGAACAAGTTTCCTCTAAATGTAAACCCATTTCTAACTGAATCAGCACTGGGTATGTGGAAAGAGTATATTTACAAGGGAAAAGATTTTACAAGAAAATTTTGCAAATGTAATCAATTTCTGCATGGAAAGAGTCTCTGGAGCAGCAGGGCAGAAAGCACTGGCTTTACAGCAACTGGGGAGGAATGGCTTGCAAAACCTCTGCACCTCAACCTGCCCTATAATTATACAGCTCATTAGTTTAATCACTAACAACTCCAGACTCTTCATGATGAAATCAAGAGTGCTATTTCTCTGATTTGGGAAGCTCTCAGAAATCAGTTTTTTTTAAGCTGAAGTTTTTTTAGAAGGTTGACAAAACCGGGAACATTAAAACTCTATATTCAGGAACTGAAGTAAATCAACTAAGTAAAACATCCAATAAAAGCACCAAGAAAAACCCTAGAGCAAACTTAATTGTGATAACTGAGTTTAATGATGTTAAATGGCAAAGCTCATCATAAAAAAATTCCAACTGAAACTTCCCCCCCAGTATTACTTAGGGCAGGTTTCACTCCACTTAACTCGGACAACAGGAACAAGATTCACAATTCATTTAGTCAAGGAAAACCTGTGGGGAGCAGGAGGGCTGAAGAAGCATATCCATAATTAACTCCCTTCGGAGGCACAGTTATGATATGAGTGTGTGCACTAATCCTTCATTTTCCTTCCCTCAAACATTTGTGCTCCTAAATCTGTAGCCAAGATTTGCACACGTCCCTGAATGAGACAAAATCTGTGCAAGGCTTTGCTCTGACATTTGCTCAGTGTTGAGCCCACTCTGCCCCAGGCAAAACCAGCACAAGTGGGCACACAGGTGTCCCATCCCCTCCTTCTGCCAGCAGCAACACCAACCAGGGGACACAGCTGGGCTCCCCTCAGGAATTCAGGGATTGCAGCATGGCCATGCCAAGCTCCAAGGGTCAGCCTAGGAGGCTGGAGGCTGCCTAGTCACAGAAGGGAAACTCCCTCCAGGAAGCATCAATTAACTCCCCCCCAGTTAAAGGCAGGTGCTGAACAGACCCCAAATTGCCGCAAAAGCACCCTCAGCAGTGTTTTACTGCAATCCTCAAAAGCATATTCCCTCTTGCATGTAACCAAGGCCACTGGTGTTCAGGGCCAGCCCTGGCCAGGGATCCCAATGCAGAAGCCAACAATCCCCAAACCTTGCAGAGTCAGCCAAGAAATTGGGTTTTATCCCAGCTCAACCACTCAGGGCAAAAGGCTCACAAACCTCAGAGGCTTCAAATTCTTCCCAGGGTTAAAAAAATCAGCCCTCGCATCAAAATTTTGTGGGATGGCAAGTCAAGCTCCTTTTCAGAGCACAAAGCAGATGGAGAGAAGATTTTCTTGGCATTGTTTTTTTTTTGCACAGCCTCCTTAGAGGTTGTGAATTTGCTGGTGCCCATCAGCATCTTGCACTGCACCCCTGTTATAGTAGAAATTGCTGTGCAGGTCCGGCTGACCATGTGCCACTGCTCTCAAAAGTATCAGGTTCAGGAAGAAAATAACAAGACTTCCAGATGAGAGATTATTTGTCACTCATGGCAGGGGCAGAATTACATCTGCTTGAGGATTTCACAAGTACAAACTACTCAACAAATTCTTGGAATTGGAAAATAGGTATAACCCTAAAGGAAAAAAGTCACTGAGAGAAGATTCAGCAAAGAGCCTGTGGTTAATGATACACTGGATATTGCTGTCCTGGCTTTGTGCTCCTACTTGCCAGTACACATAATCATTTTTAATATCTTCAAAACAGCAGTAACAATCAAAAAAATCATTTATTAATAGGTTTGGGGTTTTTTCAGAACTGTGGTGAAACCTCTGAAGCCAGAAGGACAGAATATCACCCGTCCTGGGAATAACATGCTGGGAGTTGCCAATAAGATCATTCCAGTGACACAGCTAAAATCAGGGTGTACCACTGAGAAACCCCTGGTTTCCTCCAGACGCTCTTTACACCCACCACACAAAAACTTACACATAACTAACAGAGATCAAGTTTGGGAAGCTCTGAAGACAACACCTGAAATAAGATCAAGGCCCAACACAGTATGAAGTTATGAGACAATAAAATAAAGGTTGCAGCTGAATCACTGAACTGTTACCAGCTGTGGAGCAAATACCTGTTACTGGGAGCAGCTGCTACTACCCTATAAAAATTTTACGCATTCTGCACATTTCAGACCCCAGAACAGGGTTGAATATACTTGGTTTTAAATGGCAGATACCCCTATTAATATAAACAATTACCACTCTCCTACTTTTACTAACACTGGCATTTTTCAAGCCAGTTGCAACTTGTGCAGGTAACTGTAGGAATTAAACACCACACACTGAATTCTTCACTAACCTTTCTTTCAACAAGGTAGCAACATGTAAGTATAGCTATAGTAAGTGCTGATGGGATTTATAACTGGGTCCTGAATATAAATCATATTTTTATCAGCCTCAAACTTTTTATTGCTGTTTTCATCCTTCATTTTATATGCCATATCACCTCTCATCAGGAGAGCCTATATCAAGGTGTAGCTCTTACTACATACCCCAAAAAATAATACAGATTTTTTTCCCCAAGAAAAAAAAAAATTAATGCAAACATTTAGGGATTCCAAGGAGTCATTTTGAAGAAATAAGTATTTGCATTCATCGTAAAATTTAAAAGCTCCACACAAAGAGCTTGACCCAGCCTTGGTGAAACCAGTGACATTTGTCACAGCAAGAGGATGGAGCCAAACACACTGGAAATGGATCAAGGACATGGCATGGGTTGACAAACTCCTCCATCATTGGCTCTTAATTTAAGCTTAGACCTCCTTTTTAAGGCAAGTGGGTGAGAACAGAAAAAAAAAAAAAAAACCACCCCATATCAATCACCACATCCACACAGTTCCCAACTCCTATTTATAGTTTTGCTTTGAAATTAAGGAGAAAAATGCAAAGCATCATGCCAAAGGGGAACAGCCATGATCCACAGGACTCTGAGCTGCAAGGCTGCTGGTTTATCTCAAGCATGCTGTCCACCCCACTCAGCACTGCTGCAAGTTCAGACTTCATCAACATCCAACTTTTAACAAGATTTCAAAGACTTTTTCCTGGAGTTTGTCAGAGAGCAAAGAAAAAAAGGATTCAGTGGCTGAGATACTTTAATGATGGACC
>NW_008240228.1:6082811-6089429 GCF_000691975.1 Corvus brachyrhynchos
TTAAGCTTAGACCTCCTTTTGGAAAGAGGGGGATAAGAAAAAAAAAAAAAAAAAAACCACCCCATATCAATCACCACATCCACACAGTTCCCAACTCCTATTTATAGTTTTGCTTTGAAATTAAGGAGAAAAATGCAAAGCATCATGCCAAAGGGGAACAGCCATGATCCACAGGACTCTGAGCTGCAAGGCTGCTGGTTTATCTCAAGCATGCTGTCCACCCCACTCAGCACTGCTGCAAGTTCAGACTTCATCAACATCCAACTTTTAACAAGATTTCAAAGACTTTTTCCTGGAGTTTGTCAGAGAGCAAAGAAAAAAAGGATTCAGTGGCTGAGATACTTTAATGATGGACGAGCCATGGTCAAGCAAACCTCTCCTGTCTTTCTCCACTACCTGGACCTATCTGCTTGCTACCTCCAGCAGCTTGGAGGCTTCCAGAGCTTTGTTTGAGAGGCTCTGTGAATCACTGTCTTGCTTTTGCTTCTCTTACTTGAAAATGCCTTTTAAAATTAACACACTAAGTTAAAAGAAAGCCCAAGCAACCATTAAATAGCCATTTCAAAACATCACATCCACAGCTCAGCAATCACAAGTAGCATGTCAACATGGGATTTGAAGAGTTCCAAATCCACCTTTTTTTACTGATTCTGTGCCATCACCCAACACACCACACCACACTCAATCACACCTTGCTCTTCAATCAGTCAAGGAATTCAGGGCCTTGGGTCATTTCAGACTTCTTGTATTCCTTGGTAGGTACCATAATTCCCATCATAAGCATTTAAATTTAGACCATTGGCTCTTCACAAGCAACAAAGACCTGCACAGCCTCTCAGGGTGACACAGGGAGGGGCCCTGAGCAGTGCTCAGCTCTCAGATGGGATTTTTGGAGTGTTTTCTAGAGTACAAATCATTTTAACTTGGGCACCCAAAAACTGGATTGACAGAGAGCAAGGACACATACCAGGAAGCTTTGTGCATTACAAATGATGTTCACTTACATTTCTTTTTACATCAACTGAAGATCCAGATCATCAAAGTCATCTGCAATGTTACAAGTGATGCTAATTCAGTTTAGAAAACAGGAATCTGAACACTGCCCCACACATGCAGAGTGCTCCCGCAGTTAGCTTTGCTCAACTCCTTTGTTAAGGGCACAGCAGTGAATAATCAGAGTTCACAGAAATGCCTGAAAAGGCTTAAAAACCACACCTCTAGGTGCTCCTCTTTAATCCATTAATTTAGGGTCTCTTCAATCCCTCTCCACTCCCACTGCACACAAAAAGGGAAGAGCACTGTCCATAGTAAATTCTGTAAAATTTACTACTTCTGTAGATTTATCTCTTCAAATGAAAAATACTTTCTGTGCCAATCACTCACCCATGCAAATTAAAAACTGAAATGAAAACCAAGCTGTTGTTTTCTATTATTCCATAAATATTCAGTCTATCCTTGGAAGCTTCCAAGCGAGCCACGCAGGAGTTGCGTGGGCAGAAGCTGCACCCTGCAGGCACCACCAGGAAACAGCCAGAACAGAGCCGGGACCGCGCCGGCACAGCCCGTGCTCAGCTCACCAGTGCCACCGTACGGCCGAGGATTACTTTAAATAAAGACACACCAAATCACGCATTTCAGAGTTTTACTCTGCCCGGGGAGCTTCCTGCCAACGTGGGCACGGTATTCTCAATTTCTGTACCATAGAAAAGCCAGGGCATGGTGAGGATCCCCCCACCAAAGGGACAGGCTCTGGAATTAAACCCAGCATGAGGGACAGACTCTGGAATTAAAATGTGATGTTTCACACTGCCTTGAAGGAATTGTTATTCAGTGAACTGGTTGGAAAAAAAAAAAGAAAAAGTAACTCTCACTGTGGTTGCTCATCCCTCTGATTTTCTGGTGAAGCCAGTGTTCCAGGCCCACGACTAATTTCGTTCCTCTGTCCAATGCCAGGAGCAGCACCCAGCACACACCTCGCCCCCAGCCAAAGTATATTTACCATTTCAATAAAAGCATGTTTACTTCAAAGACATGCTGCAAATAAAAGAAACATTTTCAGAATCTCACATGCTACAACAAACAGGTCTATGTGTTTAGTAAGTAAATATATGCAAGCAGAACCTTCACATAGTACCTGTCCCACTGACCTGGAATATTCCTGTTTCCTGGGGAGGTGGTGAAAAAGAAAGCAGCTCAATAAAGAGGTCTAAACCACAAAGGTAACACCTTTAAGAGCACAGCATTTGTTAGAGAGACTAGTTTTTCTTTCATTAGCTAGAAATACACTTTAACACAATCTTGCAGCACATGTACATAATGATTTCAGCACAATGCAGACTTAAGACATCTGAGCAAGTGAATTCAAGTGAATTTAAGTGTCAGAGAACCCAAATCCACAGCTCCCAGAAACCATTGCAGCTCTAATTCAGTACCTGGCCAAGGACATTTAAAATTCCTGTAAAGAAGAATTACATAGAGTCTCTGTTTCCAAGCTCTGCAGAGGGGTTTCTCCCAGATGTATAACCACTGCCTGCTACCCTGCGGGACTGCCCTTGCCAGCTCACACGGACAGGTTTGAGTCAAATCCCCTGCACAGCTACAATGTCCCTGCAGCTGAATACAGAACTTTCCTCTACAGACCCTCCGTTTTAGAGGCTGCTCCCACCTGCATTTGCTGAGCCTGTTTCTACCTGCCCAAAGTTCCAATTGCCCAGGTTTGGGTTTTTCTTTCACATGAAACACTTAAAAGCTGGCCTGTAGAGACACATTACATCCCATACACCAGCAGGAAGGCTTGGCTAAACAGTTTGCTGAACATAAGACACTTTAATTCTCAACTTAAGATAAGAAATAAGACAAAAGAGAGCTCAGAAAAACATGAAGGAGGTGACACCACCAGTTCCAGTAAGGAGCTTATCTCTTCTTTAGTGCTGTGCTTCTGTTATCTCTTACCACAAGGGGGAAAAAAGCACAACAGATTTCCTGGAGTCCTTCACTAAGTTTAGACTTCACAGCAATAAAAACCATAACTCAAATTGCTTAGAAGCTTCTCCCTCAAAAGAAAAAAAGATTATACCTTACGTATCTATTAAACTGTGGTCATGACACACAGGCTTCATAAATGCATGTACTTGACTACTGACATGGCTAAATAAATCTTCTTGAAAATAAAAGTTTCCTCTGACAATTGTTCAGCCCTCTGCCTTACTTGATCTTTATAGGGTGCAAAAATAAAACAAACAAACAAACAAAAAAACCCCCAAACAACAACAACACACCCAGCTCATTTTAGAAACCACAGCACGGGTTTGGGAAAAGAGAATTTACATCTGTAACTCTTTCTCATGTGTTCAAGCACTCCCCTAAGAGAAATAGTTGGTTGTGGAGATCTCCAACTTACTCAGCAGGACAGGAAGGCTTGGGACGAGCACAGGCTTGAGTTAAGTCACCTACATGTCCTGCTTGAATCCACCTTCCGTTCCCAGAGCACGTGGAAGGCTGCAATTTCACACCTCCTGCTCAGGAACCTGGGAGAGAAAGGCAATAGGACTAATGCTGCCCTAAAATAGGATGAGACACAGGTGCCCCCAACAAGAATCAGGCATCCAATGGGCAATTTATCGAATGCAATCAGCCCCACTTCTTATTTCACTCAAATCAAAGATTACACCCACCTGCCACAGACATTGTGATTGCAAAGTTCATCCACGTGAGTTTTCTGCAGAGCACTGAGACACTCGAGTTCTACCAGCTACGGAAATCTAGTAGCATCTGAAAGCCATCACAAGAGATACAGCAGGAAATCAAATTAGAGTAAAGCTAAACGTGACAAGACCAAGGAGAGAAAATCAAGTAAAGTAGAAAATAAGTTGGTTTAAAGTCATGCAATTTCAATGGATACTCCTAAGGCTTCTTTAGAAAGTTAAGATGAGATCTGTATCCTGCTAAAACAAGTTTATCTGTTCCAAAGAAGTTACTTGCTTAGGTGCAGCATCCTGGGGCTCCCAGGACTATTTAATGATGCCATAATTGTTCTTCACAGTTTGCAATAAAGCCAGCAATGGGGTGCCCCACCTGGGCATGGTGGATGGCTGGAACACTACTGGGAATCTTTCCTGGAACAGCTGTAAGTACGATTTCTTATCAGCATTGTCCTTCTTGGCAATGTTGGAAAAAAGGGGGGGAAGTAAATCACTGTCAGGCTGTTTGTTTGTTTTTTAATTTAAGTGCTATATTGAGCTGCTTTCACAGACCCAGGTCTGTGCAATGGGTTCATCTTGAAAGCAAAATTATAATAAATAAAATAAGTGTGTAGAGCTTTATGCTAAAACTATGTAAGGGGCTCAATTTAATCTTGTTTGGCATATAAACTTAAGTCCAGGAAAAAATAGAGCCATGAGAAGCCATCCAGTGGTGGGGTGCATGGAAAATGGTCACTGCCTCTTCCTAGGGCAGTTGGTTCCATGTTTACCATTCCTTAAAATAGCCACAAGTCTTTTTTTTTGTTTTTTACAAGTGTCTGTAGCACTTGAAATGAGAGATTTATTGAGCTGCAGGATGGGGATAGATAGAGTTGGGTGATCAGCTGCAGATGGACCCTGGCCAAAATAAGTAAGTGGCTTAAGACTAAGTGGATCATAACTAATTCTCTCGAGGAACTTGGAAAACTTTAACGTAGAAGAGCTCTCTGCTGCACCAGCACACCCAGTGAGCTGGAGAGGTTAGGGCATAGACAAAGTGGCCAAAAGGGAGCTGCTTAAGCTGCTCCTAAATAAAACCCCTCCTTCTATTAACAACCACAGGATAGATATCAGTAGGGCCCATAGAGCACAAAAACGTGGAATAATGTCATATGGGGATATTAAACACGTTCATTTCACTGTGGCAGAGGCTGCTAAAAAAGGCTCAAAAACTACTGCTGCTCTCCTGGAAGCTTTAATAATAATCAATTAAATTTAGCATATTAAAATCCAATTGCTCTATTAACTCCATGCTTTCCACAGGCACTTGTGCACACATCCAAGCTCTGGGTGTTCCAAAGGGCAGAAGGCACCTGACGAATTCAGGGTTTTCCTTAACAACCTCCCAGGCTCTGTGTGACTTGGGAGACTTTGGAATGGTTACAGCAGGGCTTTCTGAGAAGAAAACTGCATTTGTATATTAGTGTGGAAGCTGAATTTTCAAGTACAGCACATAAATCTCATTTTACAAGAAAAAAGGTGAACTTTACTCTCTACTAAGGATGGACTTGAAAAATTCTTGGCAGGCTCAAGATTTTTATGCTAAATAGCTGCAGGTGTCTACACTGGGCTGGACCTTTTTTTGTGGTTTGTTTTGGGGTTTTTGTTTGAATTTCCAACAGTGGAATTAAAAAAAAAAAAGAGTAAATTTAATGAAGAGAGATTTGCACTTCATTTCCTTCTTAATAAATTCACCATAGTTTTGCTTTTTTTCATGAGGTTAAACATTAATTTTGTTTGCTGCCTAGTATCTTGAATGAAATCCAAGCTCTGATATCCTTTTCCTATGACAGTGGTATGGCCATAGTTTGTTAGTGCATGACAGTGATGAAATATTCACTTATCATGTTGGTGAGTGTGAGAATAGCAATTTTAATGAGTAATAGTTACATTAAAAACTTTCCAAACAATTGTCTGTTTGCCAGCAACAAAGTGAATATGAATTCAGGAGCCTGCTTTGTCACCTAATATATTTTTGTACCAAATAAAACTGTACCAATAAATTGTAAATCTGGATAAAGTTAACAGCCTTTTTGCCCAGGCCAAATCCCTAGTTTCTGATCATTTTACTTCTCACTTTCGTGTTTTGCCAAAAAGATAAGAAACATGTTGGAACAAAAGAAAAATTATTGCTTAGATTGTTCTCCCAGTGAATCTGTTTCCTATACATGCAGCTTGGACAGAAAACTCCAGTTAAGCAATATCAAAATAGCATTAGAAATAAAACAGTAGTAAATGATTAAGTTTTTTATTAATTAGTTGCTGAATTTAAATTGCTACATCCAGATGGCAGGTGAGTTTAAGGTGATGTGTGACAGACGTATGTGGGATTAAATGAATATAAATTATCTCACGGTTGGTGTGATCATACCTCCATGATCACATTATTGTTCACTCACCTCAGTGACATAACTAACACTAATTACTAATCGATTTTGCGTTACACTGAGAAATAATTAGTAAACAAAACCGCTGTCCCGAGTGTTATTCTGATACACTCTGAGCATGTAAGAGCACAAGAAGTTTGTGATAAGCGATAACTGTGTTCTAACCTTCTTCTTGCACATTTCGGATTATTTTGGTGTTCCTGGCTTAAAAGGGTGTTTTGGTTTTGGGTGGGTTTTTTTTTTTTTTGTTTTGTTTTTTGTATTTGTCTTGTTTTGTTTTTTTTTTGGCGGGTGTACTCCAGAACAAGGTCTGTGGGGCAAATTAATTTCAAATGCATGTATTTTTCCCCTCATGAATTTAAACCGGCGTTCGGGCTTGCCCCTCAGGAATGGTCGGGAACTTTTGCGGAACGTTACCAACTCTCCCAGGCGCCACCTTGGCTCCTGAGGCGCCGGTGGCGGGAAGAGGCGGCAGCCCGGTGCAGGTGTCC
>NW_008240228.1:6089848-6108790 GCF_000691975.1 Corvus brachyrhynchos
AGTACGGAGCGCTGCCCGGGCTGGAGAGTGAGGCAAACGTGAGGAGAAAGTGGTACAAAATGCGGAACGTGTCGAGGTTATCCTCAGTCGGGACGTTCTTTGATGTCGGATCTTGGCGTGCTGGCAAGGCTAATCAGCAAGAAAGGAGACCGGATCAGTGGAATCATCCTTGTCATCGCTTAGCCAGGGGCATCCGGGAACTAATGAGCCCTAAGGATGCAGAAAATCAAGATGCTAATGGATGTCTATGTGTACATTGCCAATTTAGCAAAATATTCGAGGCCACCAAGTTGATCAGAGGGATGGAGACCTCTCCCGTGAGGAAAGGCTGAGAGAACTGGGATTGTTCAGCCTGGAGAAGAAAAGCTTTGGGGTCACCTAATCCTGGCCTTCCAGTGCCTGAAGGCAGCTGACTAGACAAATGATGAGACTCTTTATGAGGGCATGCACAAGGGGAACAGATTAAAATTGAAAGACAGTAGTTTAGATGAGCTATTAGGAAAAAAAAATCTTCCTTGTGAGGTCCTGACACAGGTTGCCCAGAGAAGCTGTAGGTGCCCCATCCCTGGAAGTGTTCAAGGCCAGGTTGGACAGGGCTTGGAGCAACCTGGGATAGTGGAGGGGTAGAACTCGATGATCTTCAGGATCCCTTCCCATTCAAACCATTCTGTGATTCTGTAGCTGAACTGTGTTCATTATTGTAACAGTAAAGATCACACCTACAGGTTATAGGGGCCCTGCCCAAGTGTTCCCCCAAGCATGTGAACAAGTTACCTGGGATAACCTGTATAGAAATGACTAACGAATTGTAACAGAGGGGCTGTGCTTGGGAAGGGACCACCGCTGGACTTCTTTGTATAAATAATGGCATGGAAAGTCAGGAGGGTGTGCTAGGCTTGTGGAATAGCACCGAGCAGCCAGCACAACTCAGGAATAAGTAATCCATGTCTCACTCCTGAGTGTGTCATCATTGTCTCCTTGTGCTCCATTCTCTGCCATGAAGGAGGGAATATTCTGCAGCCGTGGTGGGACGTGGTGTTCTCTGGGAGTGCAAGCAGCTCCCCTTGGCCTGTGAGGGTGTTTTCCACTGGCTAAACCCAGCTGGAGCTGGTGATTCACCTTTGCCTCCAAGGCTTGGATGTAATTCCTAGTGACAGCTGATGTGCTACAAGGCTTTGCTTCAAGGTAAAAGAAGCAGGACACTTGAGGCTAAAGCACTTGAAATTTAGGAGGATTTTGTCACTTTTGCTCAAGGAGTTTCAATTTTCATATCTAAGGAAGATTTTTAAATATCTTGTGAAGCATAGCCTTCATTCTGTGCAGTTGAGGCTGCAGATGAATGTAGAAATTGCTGGAAAATTTATGTGAATTCACCATGAATTCATGTAACAGGTTGTTTCTTTCCTTTAGAAAGATGGAGCTGTCTTCTGGAAAACTTGCCAAGTTTGCTGATGGATCTGCTGTTGTTCAGGTAAAAAAATAGTTAAAATTTGTGCAGCTTCAAAATTCCTGTATCTTAAAAGTCATTGTTTGGGCATCCGAGCCTGCTGTATGTGGGATATTGAGCCTTAAGTGGCAATGTCATCCCTAATGAAGGGACAGCTGTATTTTATAGGAAAAAAATTCTGTTTGAAAAGCAAAAATAATGGCCTGAATTGCAGATTTACGTGGTGGTTTTCTGCACCGTATAATGCTTATTCATATTTTAGCTTTTGAATGAGTTTAGAACATTTGCAGTTATTTTGTTTGCAGGTAACTTCAGTTTTTATCTATTTTTCTTAACCCAGCTAGGTGACACAGCAGTGATGGTCACAGCAGTCAGCAAAACCAAGCCTTCTCCATCTCAGTTTATGCCATTAGTGGTAAGTACTAATGACAGAATTAGTTTTGTGCTAATCAGTGGTCGACGTAGCAGTGATAATCCTTAAATAATGGAGTTCAGGATGCTGGGGAGAGTGAGGAATTCAAACAGTAAATAACAGACCCTGGACTTCAGAATTGCAGCTGATGATAAAATGTCTAGATGTCCAGGATCCCTGTGTGGGTGAGGGATGAGCCCTGGATGTTGTCTGCCTTGGCTTTAGTAAGGCTTGCTTTCCTCAAAGCCCTTGTGAACTTTGCCATGACATCCAAGCCCAGATGGTATGGTTTGGTTGTGTGGAAAACTGGTTGGATTGTGAGGCTCAGAGGGCTGTGATTGTTATGGGAGGGAAGTAGATAACTGGGGTTGGAACTGGATGATCCTTAGGGTCCCCTGTGAGGGTTTCTGTGGCTCTGCAGTAAATAATCAGGTGTCATTAATAATCCCTGAATTGTTTTTGGAAGGTTGACTACCGTCAGAAAGCTGCTGCAGCAGGAAGAATTCCTACAAACTATCTAAGAAGAGAGCTTGGTTCCACTGATAAAGAAATTCTTACAAGCAGAGTAATAGGTAGGCTGAAACATTTCATTTACAATGTATTTTAAAGACCTTGTAATTTTCTCAGGAGTGTTTGAAAATACAGTTGTTTAAAACTGCTGTCAGAAAACAAACTTGTAATTTATTGTTTATCAATATGATTGAAATTTTAAGGTTATATGGGTCATGCTAAATACATTTCTGGGTTCTCTGCCTTTTGGTTTCTTGTGTGGTTTTTTTGGTTTGTTTTTTTTTTTGTTTGTTTGTTTAAAAAACCCTATTTTGTCAGTTTCTTGTGGGGTTTATTGCAGGACATATTGAATATTAACTATAAAACCAAACTGCTTGTTAGAGTTTGATTATTTCCTTTGCAGATCGGTCAATCAGACGACTCTTTCCAGCAGGCTACTTCTATGATACACAGGTAGGTCATGCTACCTTCAAAATGGAAAACTGGGATATGGCCAATGAAAAGTTCACATAATAAAGGCCCTGTTTTAAGAAAAATTGTTTTTGTTAACATTAAGGAGGAGTTTGCACTTTACAAACAAATGTAAAGTTGCTTTTTAGTTTGTCATCTCCTTGTCTTAAATTATTTTTATTACATCCTACTTTTCAAATTTTGGAAATGTCAAGGTGCAGGAACAAAATTAAAATCTCTTCTGTACAACAGAGGAAAGATGCTAATGGTGCATATTTTATATATGATGTGATACAATATTATCCATTAGTGGGGGTTTTTTGTCAGCTTTCTACTTTAAATACCTGAGAAATTTTCCATGTGCAGCATAAGCTTGTGTAGATATGTGGAATGTGGGTTTTTTTCGTGTCCTTAGCTTTGTATTGACAGCTAATAAAAATGTATAGGCCAAAATTATTTATTGTCTTTTATCTTATGCCAGATCCTTTGTAATCTTTTAGCAGTAGATGGTGTCAATGATCCTGATATTCTGGCAATTAATGGAGGTAAGAGGGCTGTGAGAAGTTACTGCTTCTGTGGGATTACTGAGATCAGTTTTTTTCTAATCCAGATTTTTGTCTTCCTTTCAGCTTCTGCAGCACTTGCATTGTCTGATATCCCCTGGAATGGTCCTATTGGTAAATAAACATTGTGAAATTATAGGTGATTTTAATGTAATGGAAGACTTAGACCACAGCTGGTGCTTGGCTTTTTTAACAAGAAGCTGAATCTAAATACTAAATTTCAAGCATTGAAAACAATTTTACAATGGATAGGATTATTGCACTTCAAGAGATTATTTTTTCTGGACTAAATACACTTCTGGGAAGAATTACAATCCAGAACGAGTGTACTATAGAGACCAATAAATTAACTTTTTCTTTAGAGAAACATATTTATTGAAAAGTATTGTTTGGAAAATAGCTGGTTCCGAATACTTTTCCTCAAGGAACGCAAGAAGATATTTATTTCATTGTGAATTTTTTCTGGGACAAGACCTAGCCAAGAACAAGTATTTAACTGTATTTTCCTTTCAGCTGCAGTACACTCACAGCACTGTGTGTAATACTACTTGGCATTATTTGCCCTACCCAGTAGTAGTACCCGAAAGAAAAATAGAATAGATAATTTTGTCTTCTAGATTTGTTCTTAATATGCAGTCAACATGCTGATGTTTTAAGATTAGTCTGGAGCTTTAATTATTGTTATTAGCTGTGTAACTTTCAAAGGAAAATGATGCCTTAAAGAACTTCCTTATTATGATAATAAATAACTTTCTGGAGTTTCTTTGCAGGTGCAGTGAGGGTAGGGCTGGTGGATGGAGAGACTGTTATCAATCCAACTCGAAAAGAGATGGCCTCTAGTGCTTTAAATTTAGTTGTTGCTGGAGCTCCACAAAGTCAAGTTGGTAAGCAGGTTAATTGTTGTCTGTTGAGGGCTTGGAAATCTTTGCAGATGTTTTCCATATCTTTGAAATGTGTATTTTTATACAATAGTAGCAGCAAACAACAGTGATAGGTAACTTCTGGTTAAGTAAAGTAGATTCTCTCATATTTATGCAGTTTAACGTTAATCTGTATTTCCTCAGTTGAGTTAGGTTGCTATTGAACAATAAAACGGGAATTTACTTAATTTTTATCTTTCCACTGCAGTTATGTTGGAAGCAACTGCTGAGAATATCTTGCAGCAAGACTTCTGCCATGCCATCAAAGTGGGGGTGAAGCAGACCCAGCAGATAATCCAGGGCATTCAGCAGCTGGTGAAGGAGCGAGGCGTTGTCAAGAGAACTGTCCAGAAATTATTTATTGCTCCTGAAGAGATCGTGGAAATGGCAAAGAAGTGAGTTCAGAGCAAATAATGCAGATGTAGCAATGTTTATAAGTATCAGTCTGGTGCTTTCACCAGACTGATATTTCACCAAGTATTTTTCAAATACTTAGTCCTCAAAAAAGCCCCTAGTTCTAGAAGTGGTTTTTAAGCTGTGTATTCAAAAATTCTTCCTTTTCTTCCCAAAGACTTGCTTGTAACAAGATCTATGCAGTGTTCACAGATTCAAGCCATGATAAAGTAAGTAATCAATCATTTTATTTTTTATAATTATTTAATATATAATTATTTTCTCTATTAATATCAGAATGAAACTGTAGAGGATTGAGTTCTTCAAGCTTTTAGCTCTTTAAGCTTTGTCCCTGGAGGCGTTCAGGGAAAGACTGGATGTGCCATGGTCTGGTTGACAAGGTGCTGATCATAGGTTGGACTTGATGATCTCAAAGATCTTTCCCAACCTCAGTGATTCTGTGATTTTGTAATTTAAGCTTGTCTCCTTCCCTGCATCTATTTGTAATAGTAATAATAAATTGTTCTGTAAGTTCTTACCTAGCACAATATTTTGTTTGTATTAGGTGGAGGTGGAGACTCCCTTTTCACAAGGAGCCACATGGAAAAGATGAGGGGAAATGGGTGCAGGTTACTTCTGAGAGGTTCTGATTGGGTGCAAGAGCAATGTTCTCCTTCGGGAAAATTATCAGCCACTGGGATAATCTCCCCAGGGAAGTGGTGGATTCCCCACCATGGGACATGTTTAGGATTCAGATGGGGAGGATGCTGGGCCATCTTGTCTAGACTGTGCTTTTGCCAAGAAAGCCTGGACCACACAACCCTTAAGGTCCCTTCCAACCTGATTATTGATTTTTTAATTTGTGTGACAGTTCTGTTTCTTACTCCTTAAATTTTTACAGATCTTTAAACCAAACAAAACCCCAAAGCTCTGTTGTTGCTCTGCCCTGTAGAGATAACTGGTTGCAAATCCTGTGTTTTAGATTTCGAGAGATGAGGCAATCAACAAAATAAGGCTTGAAACAGAAGAGGAGCTGAAAGGTATTTTTTGTTTTCTTTGTATTTATAGAGTGCTTCAATGGAGGTAGCACTGCCTGGAGTTACAGTGTGCTCTTTGTTGGAAGCTATTTTAGTAAAAGTTGTATAAAATTAATTTTCCAACTTCAGATGCAATTTCTTTTTTATACCCAGAAAAATTTCCGGAGGCTGAGCCTTATGAAATCATGGAATCTTTCAATGTGGCTTCAAAGGATATTTTTAGAAATCTAGTTCTAAATGAATATAGAAGGTGGGTGTGTCAAACTCCTACTGATAATAGTTCTGTCAGCTTTTAATCCAAGACTATGGTTTAACTGATCTCTTAATTTCTCTTTGTCACTTCAGGTGTGATGGGAGAGATTTGACTTCCCTCAGAGACATTAAATGTGAAGTGAACATGTTCAAAATGCTTCATGGATCAGCCTTATTTCAAAGAGGTCAAACACAGGTAGTGTCACTTAAACATCAGAAATTATAAATGAATTTTCAAAAGCTGAAAGATTTGGGTTTTTCATTTAAATGCCAGGTTTCCTTTTTCTTCACATTTAAATAGGAATAAGTAGAAATGGTGTGTAGGTTGATAAGTACATTGGTGTGTAGGGCACTGCTAAATTGTGCACGTCATGAGAAATCTTTTAAAAGCAACTTCATATGCAACCTGAACTAAATAGGGAAATTTTACCCAAAAAATTGCAATAATGAGATGATTTTTTTTCCTCTTCTTTGCCAAAAGTGTCAGCTGTTGGGTGGATTGATTTAAGATTGTACTCGAGATTTGGCCTTCTCTATTTTTATAGCTCTTTTTGCTGGAAGACTGTCAGCCATTGATCTGACTTCTTATTACACTGACTTGGGGTGGCAGTTGCAAACAGTGATTTACTCCTCAGTGTTGTCCCCTCTTGCCCACTGCAAATCCATGTGGGAAACAGGCACAAACAACATCGTGGCTGCCTCTGGCCCTGTCTCTTAAATGTTTCTTAGGGAGCAAAGTGCTCTTGGCTCCTACTTAAGAAGCATTAAGTTAGTATTTTTAAATGTGATTGCTTGTAAGATTATGTGATCTTTACAGATTATGAATAAGTTTGTGTGATGGAGGAAAAAAGTCCATACAAGTGGTAGCTGATGGCATCTTACTTGTTGCTGAAGTCATTCTTTTTGATTCTTCATAAACAGTAACATTTGTGAAGGCTGGAAGGGTTTAAGAGGGGTTTATTTTTTATCTTAGCTCATTTTTATTTTAGGTTCTGTGTACAGTTACATTTGACTCTCTAGAATCGAGTGTAAAATCAGATGTTATCTCAACAGCAGTGAGGTATGTATATCTTGGTGCTTTGGCAGTGGTACTAAGAGGGTGAGCATTTAAGCACATTTGATTAAATTCCCTTGAACTTTGACATAGATACATTTCTTAGGACTGAAAATTGTGTCAAATTAGACTTCGAAGTGGCCTGTTTTCCACAGATCATGGCATTGGGTTTGTGTTAAGGTGACATTAATTCCATAGGCACACACTTGAAACTGGAGTAACATCCAGTCTGGTTTATATATTTTAAATACATACATTCTTTTTTTTTTGGAGCAGGGAAAATGTAATTTAGGATGTAGCAAGCTAGTCCTTTTGCCTTGAACACTTTATTGCTGAAGGCTGAAGTGAAATTCGTTCCTTTTAAAGCCACAGTTCAGTGATTTCATCCCAGTGTGGGAGCTTTTACATTTTAATGTCTCAGCTTTACTGTAGTTAAATCTTTATTACCCTGAAAGAATTTGTCCACATTTGCTAATTTTGGTAACTGTGGGTGATCAGCAAATGTATTGATTTGTTGGTTTTGGCTTGATCCATTTGTAAGCATCACAATATCAGCTTGAACTACTTGTTGTGTGTAAAACATGTTTGGTTGCTCCTTTTTTAACATGGTCTTGTTTTTAATTAATAGTGGAATAAAAGATAAAAACTTCATGCTGCATTATGAGGTGAGAGTTTTCCTGTGTCACAGCTTTCTGCATGATTCACAGAAGGGCTTTATGTCTTGCTTTTAAAGGTGCACTTGATCACTTCCAAGGTTATAAATTATCTCTAGATTTGCTAAAATGTATTTATGCTAATTGACGCATGAATTTATATGAACAGAAGTGCTGGTTTCCTGAAAAGCAGTAGGTAATTTGTAAATTGACATTTTATACAGCGTTTTTAATGCTGTAACATTAGGTGAGCTCCTTCAGAACAGGTTCTTACTGAAAGCAGGATTAACCTGTGCTATTATTTTTAGTAAACTCTATTAATATGTTCAGCTGACATGCCACAGCAGTAGTAAATAAATGCTTTTACATCTTGGATCTCTCTCAGCCTTTGGAGCTTGCCCAGAGTATTTCCTCCAGGCAGCAGGCATATCTTGTTCCATTATCTCTGTGACAGAAATAACATTTCTGCTAGGTTGTTTGACAAGTTTATTTGGAGGAAGCTGCTTGTGTTCTCTCTTAGCTACCTTGCAACTGCTTTATTCTCTTTTGTTCTGTGGAAGTAAAACATTTACTAAACATTACCTAAACTGGTCCTGGTTTGCAAACCAAGTGACTGATAGAAGTCACGTGGTGGCTTGAAATTATTTTATTTTAAATTTATTTTTACCTTGAGATGCACCAAAACTTCAAAGATGTTTTTCTAAGTGTATGCTTTAAAATGGAAAAGAAATGCACATTAATTTTCTGTGTATACACATCTTTTGCTTCATAGTTTCCACCTTATGCAACCAATGAGATTGGCAAAGTTACTGGGATGAACAGGAGAGAGCTTGGACATGGTAAGTCCAGCCTAGAGAAATCCCATGCTGGAAGTTTCAGTATTTTATCTGATTTCTATTTATGGATCACTTGGTATCTTTTTTAAACAGGTGCATTGGCAGAACGAGCTTTGAAACCAGTTATTCCCCAGGATTTCCCATTCACAATCCGAGTTACTTCTGAAGTCTTAGAATCAAATGGTATTAGGATTTTCTTGTTTCTACCCTA
Organism: Corvus brachyrhynchos; assembly: GCF_000691975.1. Taxonomy (NCBI): domain Eukaryota; kingdom Metazoa; phylum Chordata; class Aves; order Passeriformes; family Corvidae; genus Corvus; species Corvus brachyrhynchos. The sequence goes on from NW_008240228.1 coordinate 6,098,587, forward strand.
GTGCTAGAGATTGAATTTGGTTCTTAAAAAGTGTAGGTATGACAAATGTGACATATAGGCATGTTAAATAATAGATTTCAGTTTAAATGTTCTTCGTAATTATTACCTGAAACACTTCAAATAAAAAGCATGTACATGTCCATGAACAATGGACCTTTCTTGGTTTAATAAAATGGTATTTTGGGCACTTTTATGCTACAGGTTGAGGGAAATAACTCTAGCTTGTATTTTTTCAGTGTTTAATCCCTGTTTTTTTCCTGTATTCCAACTCCAGGGTCCTCTTCCATGGCTTCTGCATGTGGTGGAAGTTTGGCATTAATGGATGCAGGTACAAAATATGGCACTTACAAGGATAATATCTGCATGTGATAATGTGTTACAGGATCTGGAAATGACCACAGGGTTCAAAAATGGGGTTTTTTGCCACTCTTAGGAGTTCCAGTAACAAATGCAGTTGCCGGTGTAGCCATAGGCCTTATTACCAAGTGCAGTCAGGGAAAAGGGGACATTGAGGACTATCGTTTGCTGACAGACATCCTGGTGAGTGTTCCTCACATTGTTATTGTTGCTGCTGAGTGCTGAAAAATACCTCTTCTGGCCTTCTTTTGTAACCTTTTACCTAGTTAATTCTGGAACATCACTACTGAAAAATTGCTTGTATCTTCTCGATTTTATCTCCTAACTTCCTCCCTTATTTTGAAAAATCTCTGTGAAATGTTCAGTCGTGTTTCTTTTTTTTGTGTGTGTTATTAGTTATTTAAGCATTCATAAGCTTTCTCTTCCCAATGAATTTTGTTTTTCCTCATGGGAGAAAAAAAATTATTAATTTACTGAAAGACACAATATATGGGGTGGAGATTGAGCACTTGGAAGAGTGGCTGGGGGGGGAAAAGGGGAATCTTCTCGATTTTATCTCCTAACTTCCTCCCTTATTTTGAAAAATCTCTGTGAAATGTTCAGTCGTGTTTCTTTTTTTTGTGTGTGTTATTAGTTATTTAAGCATTCATAAGCTTTCTCTTCCCAATGAATTTTGTTTTTCCTCATGGGAGAAAAAAAATTATTAATTTACTGAAAGACACAATATATGGGGTGGAGATTGAGCACTTGGAAGAGTGGCTGGGGAGGAAAATGTGCAGCCACTGACAGCACAAAATCAGCTGTCGATCAAACACTTGTTCACAAAAGCTCCTAAATTCTAAAGAGAGGAGGGAACAGTGTTAATCCTGAGCAGCAAAATAAAGCTGAAGAAAACCTGGAAGTCTCAAAAGTAATTCCTCTGTACTTTCAGTATAGTGGGACCTGGCACTGTGATAAAATGACTCCAACTTGGTTTTCTCTGTCTGTGCTGGCAGGGAATTGAAGATTACTATGGAGATATGGATTTCAAGATGGCAGGCACTAATAAAGGGATAACAGCACTGCAGGTATTGTGACATGAAATCTTCCTCAAGTGAAACTCTTGAGAGAGTATTAAAAAAGCTTTCCTGACATATTGATGCCACTTCATTCTTTTCATGTCAGGTTGATCTGAAGCTGCCAGGAATACCAATAAAAATTGTGGTGGAAGCTATTCAGCAAGCTACAGGTAGGTCCATGCTTGGATTTGCACCCATTTTATCATGTTTAATGATAAATGGTATTAAGATGTATGACTGTTCATTTTTTGGTTTTGTTGTGGAAAAAACCAAGCCTCTATAAAATGAGTTTGGCTTAATCAGTAAGCTCCAAACTAACTTTAAAGAAACTTCAGACATTGAATGATTTGGACTAACACACATTACATGACTTTGTTTAAATCCAATAGGATAAAGTTATCAAAATAACAGCAAACTTTCTCTCATTTCCCATAAATTCAGCTATATTTACAAGTGAAACTTACTGCCATCTGTGTTCTGACATGTGCAGCTAAAATATTCTTAAAGCACATGAGAAAATGAAGCTACGTGGTTTAATAAGGATTTAATGAGTTGGAAAACTTTCAGCTTGACCTTCTCCAGCTAGGGAGGAGACAGGTTTTGATAAGGAATGTTTTTCTACTGTTTAACAAAAACTTCACATATTTATTTTAATCATATACAAAATTACTGATTTTTTTTTATTATTATTCCCTCTAGCTGCAAAGAGGGAGATTTTACAAATCATGAACCAAACACTGGCAAAACCCAGACCTAAAAGAAAAGAAAGTGGACCAGTTGTAGGTAATGCTATTGTATGAATTCATAGCTTTCATAATTACCTTTTTAACAATAAGCTTCTGCTTAAAACAGCTTTTTTTTTTTTAACGATTGATTGTTATATATTTTTGCTCCTGCCCTGTGGGGTTATTTTTAATTTGTAGAGGGGATTTGGTTATTTTTGGTTATTTTGGGGGGATTTTTGTTGCCATGTGGGGCAGCACTGTTCTATTTCAGTGCACAGCAGAAAACAGAATTTGAGTGAAGTTATGTGAAGCTCTCACAAAATCAGAATTGATATAGATGAGAGTATCAGTATGGCTTCAGGTAATTTACAGTCATCAAAGTGTATTCTGTGTTTTCATTTATTTCAGTTCTTACCTATAATTACACTCATGTTCAGCAAATACCACAGGTAGCTGTAAAAGATTAAAAGCTAAAGGAATGTGCCTTTTTTGTGCGATAGCTTTCAAGGTGATTGTATTTAGCATTTCAAAGGACTTCAAAATGTTCTTTCAGAAACTATCCACGTTCCATTATCAAAAAGATTAAGATTCGTTGGTCCTGGGGCTTATAATTTGAAAAAACTGCAAGCACAGACTGGTGAGACATTCTTGATTCCTGTGATAATTTATCCTGATGTGTTTCCCTTTGTTTCAGACTTGTATATTGAGCTCAGTGCAAACTAAAAATGGAAAAATACTGATATCTGTAGAGTACCAGGTAGATGCTCTGCTTTGGACCTGAAACCCTTAATGGTCTGGTGAATTTGATTAATTCTTCTCAGGGGATTGGGTGGAGAAAAGGAGGAAAAATCATATTTCCCTTTGATTGCAAGCCTATGTGGTCTGGCCACAAAACTACTCCAGAGGAGCAAAGAATTTTACCATTCTGTCTCCAAAACACTTTAATTTCCATCAGCTATTAATGCAGGTTTTATTAAAAATCTCTAGGAAATTGATTCATAACCCTCAGCATTTATTCAGGATTTTTTTCCCTGCCTTTAAAGGATTATAAAAACAATTTTGTGTTCCTTTATGGCCCACAAGTTTATTCCGGTATTTGCAAGAAGGTGGTGGCCGTGCAATTGCATGTAAAGCTGAACAAGATTAAATGATGATTAGAACTCAGATCTTAATGAGTCTGTGCAAAACCATTCTGCTCCGTGCAGGTCTTTGCTGAGTGTGACTTTCTGCAGCCTGCACCTAAATGCTCTCCTAAATGCCCACTTTCAGGTGTGACTGTGAGTCAGCTGGATGAAGAGACCTATTCTGTGTTTGCTCCCACACCGGGGGCAATGCACGAAGCCAGAGAATTTATTGGGGAGATCTGCAAAGATGATGTAAGAACAGACTTCTGTTGTTAACTTTTTCAGTTTGCTCTTTGTGACTTTGTGTCTTACTGTCTGCTTTTCTTCTTCTACAGCAAGAAGTTAATTTGGAATTTGGGGCAATTTATACAGCCACAATAACTGAACTAAGGTATAAAAACTGCTTTGGAGTTTAAGTTAGTTTATTTACACAGCTGTGTTCCTGATATCTAAATATGTTGTGGAATAGTAAATGATTTTTAAAGGTGCCAAACTTATGCTGGGGTTCTTGGCACCTACATAATTTCTGATATTTTTTCTATTGAAAATAGTATTTTGTTTCCTGATAAAGCTCTTTATTTTTGCTGCTTTTTTAGTTTTTAGAATGTCTCTAAATTATAAAACTTAAGGCCTTTTTCATCTTTGAATCTGAAAGAGATGGTTATGAATTTGCTTTTCACTTTTCAACCCAATATTTGTCTTGTAAAAAGTACTTTTTGGATGGTACCTATTACTGAAGTACTGCCCTGAAATAAGAAATTCTCATTCACTACCAGCTAAGGAAAAATGAGTGGACATGTTATGGTGAATAAAAGATTTTTTTTAAAAGAGATGAGTAAACTTTTGTTTATGAGAAGCTTACTAATGCTTGCTTTGGGGACCATATGCAGAGGGAAATGTGGACTTTTCTTGAGGCACTTTGAAATAACTGGGCTGTTTCCTGCTGCAGAGATTCTGGAGTGATGGTAAAACTGTATCCGAATATGACCCCAGTATTACTTCATAATTCACAGCTGGATCAAAGAAAGGTAATCCATCCTTAAACAGGTATAAAATGGGCAATTATATTTATTTTTAACCAGTTGTCATGGCTGTAACACACTCACTGTTGTTCCACAGTCCATTTCCAGGTTAGAAGCTGTTAATTAGCAGCACTTTTTTGTTTAATTCTGCCTGCCCTATACTTAAAGCTGCAAACAATCAGCTGTGTGGCTGCTGCAGTCCTTTTTACACCGAGTTCTTTGGCTCTGTAATACCCTTTTCCAAGGAATATTCAGAAACCTGTTGTTCCTAAGGTAGTGCTGAGCCACTGAGGTTGAAGTGTAGCATGAAGACCCCCTGAAAGAAGGGATTTTTATAACTAACTCAGATAATTTTATTTCTGAAAAACACTGTGTTCTAGATTAAACACCCTAGTGCCCTGGGATTAGAAGTTGGACAAGAAATTCAGGTAATTATTTTTTTAACTTTAAAATGCTAATAAAATGCTGTTCATATTTTAAAATTTGATTTTTTTATAATTATTTATTTAGTGTTTATGAAGAAAATATTTTTCCATAATGGATTCCCTTTCTGTGCTAGTTAAAGGCCTGGTCATTCAAATTAGATTTACTTAGTGTCATACTCTTGCTATCTAGGCACCACATTATTTGACAGCAATATAGGCTAAAGGATGCCTATTCATGGCTCTTCTAGAATCAAATTGATAAAATATCAAACCAATCTTTTAAGGAAAATGCTATATCCAGCTCTCTTAAGTTGTCAGTGTGAAAATGCTTTGTCTCCTTACCAGGTTAAGTACTTTGGCCGTGATCCCACTGATGGCAGAATGAGGCTTTCACGTAAAATTCTCCAGTCCCCAGCCACCAGCACCCCAAAAACCCTGACTGACAAAAACAGCATTGTCCTGGGAGGGGCTGTTCCACAGACATCCACGTCATCCCAGTGACAGGTAAGGCCAGAGGAGCAGCTTCAGCTGACTCAGTACTGCACTTTACAGCTCTGCTAAAGAATTGTGTCAGTCTGGGTCTGTACTGAGCAGTTACCCCTCAGTGCTGTGCAGGTGCTGCTTGCCAGCTGTGTTGTAGCTGTAGAAAGGTTCATGATATACAATTTGTTCAAATGCCTTGACAGTCTCAGGCAGTCTGGACAGCCCCCTCTGTCCAAAACAAACTTATTTGTTCATCTACAATGTCCTTTTTCTCTACCTTGCTATCATTTCTTTTTTTAATTAAAAAAACAAACAGGGCAGAGGAACAGGAGAAATAAGTTGCTTTCTCGATTAAGTGAATTAGTAGAGAAAATTTCAGTCAATTAGTGAAATGGCCAAAGTTCTTCCTTAGAAGTAGTTTTCCAGCATGTATTTGACTGTCAGAAGGCTTATGCCTCAACTTTTCCCAAAATTTGTGTCGGTTTTCTTATTCTTAGAAAGCTGCTAGAACAGGAAGGTGTCTGATCTTAAAATCAGGAGAAGTTACACAGCGAGATTGGCAAATGCAAAGGCACAGTGCAGTAGTGGGAACTCAAGGCCATCTGTGGCAACCTTCTAAGAATGATTGCCAGCACAAAAAGAAGGGAAAATTCACTGAAGAAATCTTGTTTTTAAGAAATGTTTTTGAATCTCATACCTTGATATAACGAGTTGGTTACAGAGTATTTTCTCTCTTTCAGGAAAACAGGTGTGATAGTTCATGGAAATACAAGTGACCTTTGCTAGAATCTCTACATGTCCTCGCAAGAATCTGCAGGTGGATGGCAGTGAATCATATTTATGAAATAGACACTATTTATGCTTAAAGGTGATATAGAACTTCAAAGCCTTCAAATTGATTAAAAACTTTAAAATAAAACCAGAAACAAGCAATGCCCTCATCTTGTGTAGCAAGGTTGAGATGAGACTATAAGAACATGGAATTTACAGACTGAGAAGATGATATTTCAGTGCTTAAGATTCTTCTGAGTTATCCACTCAAAATAAAACTGTGAATATGGGAAGTAAGAATTGAACACCTCTTTCGTGGGAGAAGGAATTATCCTGTACACTTGGTCAAGAGTCACACTTGGCCAAGGTTTTACTGGCTTTTCAGTGTACAAGAATGTTGAGCAAGACGTTAAGACTTAGAAGTATCACCTTTAACATGATGGATGCTGTTTTAGATCAATACATCACTTTCAAAAGATTCAGACCTGCTAAAATACCTGAGCAGAACTTGGCTGAAACATCACCCCTTATTACCTGGGTTTGTTAGCACTGACTTCTAAAATACATAATTAAAACATTCAAATTAAAATACTTTTTTTGGAACGAACAATTGATGTGATAAATTTTCCCCCAAAACACTCCCTATAAGAGTGTCCTAATCCCTTCATTAATTATGTTGCATCAGTGAGTTCACTGATCTCTTTTAGACTTCAAAACATTTCCCAGGGGCTCACGAGAATTACTCGTTTTTCTACTGTGAGGTACAGACTTGGAAAATCAAAGAGGGTCCTTCTGATGTTCACCAATTTGTATGCAGACCTAATAAGAAAATCAACTTCCCACGTGATGGCAAGTGGGCTCTGAACCTCCTGAAAGTAAAAACAAAGCACTGGGTAGAGGAGAAATGTGACTGTACAGTAAAAATTGCTCTTTTTTAAAATTCTAAGTTAAAGTATTAAAGAAGAAAGAAAAGACTGGTACTTCTCTGTAGTTGTCTCTGTCTTTCATTATGAAAGATTGAAAATTTGAAAAAAAGTTGAGAAAGACTGAAGAAAGATTTCCTTGGCAATCTTTTCCTCCTCTTTGAGGGCCGTGTCTTATTATTTCTTAGTTAGAATTCAGATGTTACGTCTTACTGTGACAGTTGACTGATACGTCATTGTTACATACGAATAGTGTTAATAAAATCATGTAGGTCAATGTTAAAGTGTCTGAATAGGAACTCAGATGTTTCCATTTCTGGTAACTCTTCCCAGAAATGGACCTCTCCAATCAAAGTGGTTTTCCAAGGTGTATCTCCCTTAATTGTACACTTAATTTCTGTGAGGCTACGTTGTAGTGCTGGTCTCAGTAAAGCAGCTACTGCAGTGCTGGGGCATTGTCTGGTGGATGATAAAGGAGCAAAATGGCTTTAATGTGGCTGTGGCAGAACCTGTACAGTCAGCCTGGCTTTCTGCATCTGGAACCAGCTTTAGGCCCTCTGAGAAGGGGCGGGGGAAGAACACACTTGGGAACTGTCTGGGAGGAGCAGAAAGCAGCTGCTCTTACCTGAGGAGAGAAGCTCAATGGGAGCCAAGAGTTGAGTAAGCGTGTGCTGGTGTGACCCTTCCCGGGGGAAGGACGTCCCAGGCTCTCCGAGAGCCGGCGCTGGGGCCACGGCAGGAGGCACTCGGTTCTCAGGTGGGATCAGCTATGATCAGAAACCAGGTGGGTCCACAGTGCTCAAGAGGACAAGCTCAGTCCTTTTGCAGCAACTGGTTTTTCGTGTTTGAAATAGCGATTTAGTTCCTTTTTTTTTTTACTGCTCAACATAATTAACTTCAGTAATGACCTGTCTTAAATGGAGCTGTTGAAAGGAATTGCCTTGGAGAGTGAAGCTGGGCAGGTGCAGCACTGCAGCAGGTCAGGAGGGCCAGAAATGCCTTTATTTGACAAGTCTGAAGTTTTCATGCAGGTGCAGAGTCAAGAGCTGGGGTATTTTTAAATGCCACCAGTAAATATTACAAGTGCTATCATAAAAGTATAAGAGCTGGCCTAATTGTACTTCTGGGATTACATGCCAAAGGGAATGATAGAGTCTCTTAATTTCACTCCAAGAAATTTTAAGTGATTTAGGAATGAGTTGTCTGTCTTGCTTTGGAAAACAAAAAAAAGGAGCTCTCTGCTGCTCGTGTTCTGACACTTGGAGTTGCTCTGTCTGCTGTCTACCCTAATGAAATCCTTTGTTTTGATGAAGAACAGAGAATTCTCAGCATTGATAACTTGATGGTGGTAATGGGGAAGGATGAGCTGCTGGCAGGCGCAACACCACAGTGGAAAACACGGCTTTGCTTTCTGTTTGTCTTAGAGAGCAGAGACTCAGATGCTTTCCTGGTCTTAGCCTGGGTTTAAATCCAGTATGTAACATTTGTTGGGGCAAGTATTGTGTGTCTGGTCCCCAGAACTGACTTGCCGGTTGTGGGTACCGATGGCAGGGTCATGCTGGGCTTTACAACCCCCTGGATGCTGTTTTGGGCAAAGAGAAGCCCCTTATCTGAGTGAATGCAATCCCGGTGTGTTCTGGAGTGATATTTTTCCACAGAGGTCATTGAGTTCATGCCTGGAGAGATCATGGACTTATTTCACAGCTGAAGCATGAGAAATAGTTTTTCATGCCAATTCTAATTCACGTATCTCCTTTCTGTAGCTATTCACCATAAGAACTTGCTCCAAAATACTCTGCTGTGGTGTCTTGCTGTTTTCTGTATCCCGAGAAGTGCTGCATTTAATCATGAATAGAAGTCATGCTTTTGTTTTTGTGCATTTGGTTTGAAGAGCTAAAAAGCACGCACAGAAGTCGTGCGGAGGAGAGAGAGGGTTCATGAGCAGCAGATGTCCTGGGGCAGAAATATGCTGTGGCCATTGGGATTTGTGTTTCTTTTTGTGTGTTTGCTTTTTATTGAGCTTTCTCTAAGGTAGAAATATGCTCCGTGTGTAAAACCTTGAGAGAAAAGGCCACTAAAACATAGCAGGGAAGGTTTGTGTGGAACCCGACTGTAAACTGGTTCATGTGACTCTCAATCCAGGGTTTTGAAACCACTTAACATGGTCTTTTTATAGTTACTGACTCACTTATCCATAATGATGCACACAAGTGTGCTCATATACAGCTAAATATAAGTGTATATGATAATTCTCAGAGGTGTATCTTGTATTTTCTTGGTGACTGTATGATGAATCGTAGAGGCCTGTTACAATGAACGTCAGAGCAAAAGCTGAGACTTGAATGTTACTTAGATGCTAAGTTTTCTAAATCTGCCTAGAGAATGTTCGGAAAAGTTGCACATAGTTACGAGTGGCACAGTTTGTTGGAAACATTTCCTTTCCCTTCCTCTGGAACGACAATTGAACTTGCGAGCAGAGAAATGCCAGTCGTGTAAATAAGAGCCATACCGGTGTAACTGCTTTCACCGTGAGGCAAGAGCCAAGGAAGTCTGGCTTTGTCTGGGAATGAGGCACACCCTGGCCTCGGGAGCACTTGCCCTCCCCTCTCCTTCCCCTTCAGAGCCTCAAATATTGGGTTCGGAGACGCATTCAAGCTTCCCCTCGTCCCCAATTTCCCACTGTTTCACACAGCTTGACTCCCTGAACACTTTTGTGTCCTTTTTCCCTATTCCCACGCAAGCACGGAGATGTAATTATTTATTTGTAGTACAGAGGAAACGTGTAGATTGTGTTTAGTGTGGAAAACTTAAGATTTATAGACTCCACGATGCTTGGCAAGTGGTCTGTCTTAAATTGTACAGTGTGTGTAAGGGCTAATTAAGCACGTTTCTCTCATTTTGAAGCTTCAGCTCCAGTTTCGCTTTCGAGCCTTCTGTGGAGATGTACAAAGCATGCACAGACTGTATGTTACAGTATGGCTGTTGCTGTGAGGAGACGCCGCTCACTAACCTTTCCGCCGTTTTGCGATGCAAGGGACACCTTTTCTTCCTAAACATTCAAGCTGTGTCGCATGCGCTGTTTAAATTTACCCTGGCCGGGGTGTGGAGCTCGCCCGTCATTTTGTGTGACGGCGGTGGGTGGCACTTTCTGTGGCGTGAGCGGGGGAGGCGTGTGGTTCGTCAGCGGTGCCACCACCGCTTCTAGACAGACTTGCAAAAGAAAAACAAAAAAACGAAAAGAAAAAGAAAAGTTTTTTGGGGGGGCCATGTGAGCTATTTCCCCCTTTAGACGCTGTGGGGGTTAAAAGGCAGTGAT
>NW_008240228.1:6109367-6137162 GCF_000691975.1 Corvus brachyrhynchos
GCCCGGCTCCGGGCCCCCCCAGCCGGGCCTTCCACCCACCGTCGCCGGACTCGGCTGATGGGGCCTTCCCTTGGGAGACCCCACAGGATTATTATTATTATTATTATTATTATTTCCATCCTCCGTGCCTTCCCTTATCTTGCGGCTCCATGTGAAGTTTCCTTACCCCCACAAGCCACAGCAGCGTTTGATACCGTGGTCCTAGACTTTTCTCCTCCCAGTTCACAAAATTATGGAATATGCTGAGCTGGAACGGACCCACAAGGATCATCCCGTCCAGCTCGTGGCCCTGCACAGACACCCCAACCCTGGGCATCCCTGGGAGCGTTGTCCAGGCTCTCTGTGCTGGAGCTTTGGCAGCCTTGGGGCTGTGACCATTCCCTGGGAAGCCTGTTCAGTGCCTGACCACCCTCTGGGGAAAGAGCCTTTCCCTGATACCCATCCCAAACCTCCCCTGACTCAGCTGCAGCTCCCCAGCCTGAGTAGAGCTGAAGCTGTGACATGTGACGACATTTTGTTCGCTTTCAGACCAATATCCTTTGCTTTTGAGGTGCTCTTTTCTTACTGCTGTAAAAAGTTGTTTGTTTGTTGCTTTTTTTTCCCCCCTTAGGAATTCACTGGTGGTGTTCGAGTCGGGTGGCATCCCTTGTGTTTTATTGCACTTTAAAGTCACCTTTAAGGGTCTTTTTTAGAGGGGGGAGGTACGTGCTCCCCACTTTGTCAGCCGACAGGTGCTAATGTGCTAAATAAACCACCTAAGACTGGTATAAATTGCTCCGGAGCTGTTGCCAGGAGACATACACTACTTGCATACACAAGATAAAGTCCCTGCGTTTATAGTAGCTGCGTGATTCACTTCTGAAGGGCAGCTGAAGGGAATAAAAGCAAGTGGCCCACGTGGCTTCTCTGGGCAAAAACATTTTTATGCTGGGCAGCACGTTACCTGCTGGAATCTGTATAGGTGGCCTAAAAGACCACTAAACAAGTTGGTTCTGGCATCAGATTTCAGGAGAAAAGAGTGCTACAGTGGATTTTGGACTAAATTAGAAGAGAAAAATGTATTTTAATAGGGGTATTTCTGTTGAATTTTGTCTTATCTGGCTTATTTTAGGAAATTATATTTAAAGGAGGCAGTTCTTGCGGATTTTCTGGGAGATTTGGATTAAGCTGAGGGTCTGTTGGCTGGCACATGGGCAGTGGTGTGAGATGTGTGGAGATGTTTGTTTTGTTGAGTTCAGTAAATCTCTCTTCGTACCTTTTTCAGGTTCACTACTGTTAGAATCGAAGATAAATCCAAATACTGCATATCAAAAACAGCAGGCAAGTATTACTGCTAGGCTTTACTTTCTCTGGGTGCTGATGCTGAGGAATTGTTTTGTGCTCGGAGTAATTGCATTTTTCAGGAAGAAAGGAAAAGCGGGACGACATGGAATTGTTGATGGTGTTTTTTTATAGAGGTGACAATCTTGCTTAGAAACCTGTGGGTGCTAAACACTTCACATTCTAGGAATTAATATGTGGGTCTTCTAGAAAAATACATTTTGGACTTCAGGCTTTGAAGTTAATCTACGCAATTTGGATAAATATTGAAATCATTACAGGAAAGGAAAAGTCACGTATATGTGTGACTTTTGTTTCCCATCCCAGGCTGTCTGAAGTAATTGCAAAATCAGGGAGGCAAAACTTTGGCCAGGTCTGTTGAAGTGTATTTACTTACCTCTTGAGTTCTTTTTCTGGAAATAACGTGAAGGAATTTGTCTCTATGGGACTTTGTTCTTTGTTGTTGCTGTTTAGTTTTTATTTTAAGCCCGGAAAGCTTCTGTTGTCCTAGGTAAGGCCACAAGCCATGGTGAGAGTTACCTTTCCTAGAGGTAAACCTGCTGCAAGACAAAGAAGGAAAACAGTTGGGAGATGTGTTAATAGGTTATTTTTGTTTCATCTACTGAAAAAATCAACTTACTGAATCTCTTCTGCTTTTACTGTTTTCCTTTTTTCAGCATTAATTTTTGATGTCTCTGCCTGCATTGTTCTCATGGGTTTTCTGGAGTTTTTTCTGTCTGTTCCTTTGTTCTACAGTAGAGTCTCTGTTCCTTTCATTCAGTGTTTGATACTGTTCTTTATCATTATGGTGTCCAGAACTGTTTCAGTGCTAGAAAACAGTAATTTTGTTCTTCCTAAGTCACAGAGGGACACGTCTTTAAGGATTTTGTTATCGTGACAAGTTACAGTGTGAGAATTTGAGAAAGAGACTTTGTTATCTCGTGAACATTGGTTGGCTCACTTTAGGTTAGGACTGAGGTGGAGTTTTGGGCCAGCCTTTCCAGGAGGCTGTTTGCTGTGGTTTCTGCTTTTCACTTGTTAGGGATTGGTGGCTGGAGGCTTTCCTTGGGTGGGCCATGCTGAGGAAGGAGCTCTTCAGAGTTCCAGAAGCCGACAGTCTTCAACTGCTTCCTGTTTACTAGAGGGAACCTATACATAGAGAAATACAAATGCCGATTTTGTGGCTGCAAAGTTTTAAAATGCTTCCTTTCACACCCTGTTTCCTGAAACTACAACTGATTAGTTGTAGGCATTTTTTACTTAATTGGTAACAAAGTTTCAAGTGACTTAAGTAGCTTTTGTTGCCATTTTTCTTGTGGAAAAGGTAGATCATAGTTTAGGAAAACTCAAGCTGAGGTTTATTTTGGCTGGCTTTTATTTCTGATACTAATGCTTTTGCGTCCTTGTGGCAGAAAGCGTTTTCTTCGCTGTTCGCTCTTTAAGGCTTGTGTAACCTCGTGCAGCTTCACGCAGAGCATTGTCCTCAAGTTGGTGGTCTTGGATTGGGGAAAGCCGCAGGGTGGTGCAGCTTGATGGAAAAGAAACGTGCCCTGCCTACACATCTGTCTTCATGTAAATAACTTGAGTGGACTTAGAGGGTACTTAATGCTTAATTGTGGTTTGCATAACAGCGTCCTGTGAAAAAAGGAAACCAACCACTGATTTTTCGGTGCTGTGCATCCATCTGTGACTTCCAGTATTACTCTGTTGGTGCCAAGTCATGCAGTAGCTATTGACTAACCCCAAACAGGACAGGCCTGTTACCTGTCTGCTCCAGTCGTGTTTGCGGTTCCTGGGGAATTCATTCTGTCCAGGTGCTGGGCACGCTGTCATCACGACTTCTTTCTCGAGGGAAATAGGGCTTGGATGGGACATAGGTGCCAAGCTGCTCAGCATACAATGTGTAAAATTATCTCTAATTAGATGAATGCAAAGAACACGAGAGCCTGAAGAGCTTTAGGTCCCTCTCGATTTTGGAGCATAGGCTTTGAGAGTTACACATCTCTGCTGGACACCCCACGATAGCCAGAGGGCAGGGTCAGATGTGTTCTGGAGTCTCTGGCAGGAGCAGTTTTAAAAGTTGGCACCACACCCATTTGTTGTTTCAGCCTCTGCTTGAGGTTACTGTTCCCTGGCAGAACTGGCAGAAGAGAGTGTCCATGGCTGAAAGACCTTGAACTGCTGCAGAAATCCTTACTGGGAGTGCTGTCCTCCGGTGTTACCTTTCCTGTAGGTGTGCTCTGTTTGCAGCTCTGAGATGAAGATCCTGCGCAAATCCTGTCTTTTGCCCAGGGTTGCCATCACTCCTGTGACAACAGAACGTTTTGCTCGAGGCAAAATCGGAGTTCCTTTCGGCCGGGATTTAACACGTTTGCAGAGGTGCTGTTAAAGCCAGCCTGAGTGGTTGCCAGAGGGCTTCTTCACTGCTGTTTTATGCCAGCAGGAGTGTTCACATTACCGTGTGGCAGGTTAGATGTAGGACTGAGTCAGTTGAAACGTGTCTTCCCCCTGGATTCATTTTTATCAGCACGTGTTCCCCGTCCGCTTCCCTGTGCAGCACTTCGGTGCTGGCGTGGGGATGTGGTGCAGTGCAGGAACATGGAGAGGTGGAGCAGCAGGCACTGTGCACACCAGTACCAGAACTGGAGAGGGGTTTGAGCTGCTGTTGCAGTTTTTGTTCAGAATGAATCTTTTTTGTCTTTATATGGTGTTTGAGTGAATTAAGGAACGTTGCTGTTGCTCATGGATGGAGCAGCATCCCCTCTAAGCATGTGGGGGTGGTAGAGCCAGGCCTGGAAGATGTCTGTGCTATTGGTGGGTTGTCTGAGGTCGTGCAGGAAGTGTGTGCCAGATGAGTACATTTTATATTGGTATTGGACAATTATTTTCTGTTGAAACCAACTTCGAGTCTTTCTGAAATATTTTTGGAAAAGCTTATATAACTTCTGCTTTGTGTGGGCAGTACAGATTGTAACGAGTACCATTCAGTAACTTGAGAATTTTCACAAATTTTTGACTGCAGTCGCTGGGTGCCTGGAGTCATTTTAAGTTACTGCATTAATTCCCTTCCTTGAATCATCCTGAGCTATGAATAGGGCTGCTGAGTGTGTGTGTCCTTCTTTGTTCAGTGAAGCACCTTTGAGGCTCAGCTTACCTGGGAGTGCATTGATTTTGAGTGCCAGGGCATCAGTATTTGCACAGAATGTTTCAGGATAAACGTTTCAGATTTTGAATTCTGTAACAGCCATAAAATTGTACTCAAGAATTATTTTTTGATTAATCTCTGAAAGGGAACCAGATCAGGGAGCCAATGAAGCTTTTCAGTGCATGCAGTTGACAATTACTATTTTTCTCTCGAAGCCCAGTTGAACTCTTGACTCTGAAATGGCACACGGTAAACACAGAGATCCAGCTGTCCTGAGCTGGAGATGACGGGGGACAGCTGTGAGTGAAAACTATGTCTGCTCTAAGAACTTGGACCAGTTGTGCCCATGAGTTGGAGCCTGAGAGCAGAGAGGCTCCCTATTAATATTTGTCACTGTAGGAGAAAAATGTAATATGCATAAACAACTGACACCAGTGCTCCAACCACAGTGCTTGAACTCCGCTCTTTCCACAAGAGGGAAACTTTGTTTCTCTAAAGAAATGTTTAAAAATTAGTAAGAAAGGAAAAAAATTGTGTCTGTGCAAATTCCATTGTTTTTAGTGTGGCCTGTGATTATTTTGGGAGAAGGAAGCAGATCTATTGGTAGGCATTTGTCAACAGTGATGTCATTCTAAACTTTATTTTCAAAACAAAAAAAGGCAAAGACAAAACCCCCAAGATATACTACTCCACATGGATGTTGAAGGATTAGGATTACTGTAGAAAAGAACTGAAGGATTAATGCTGTTATCAGTGCTGCTGATGTTCATTCATGTTCCAGTGATAGCTGGAGCAGCTGGGAAGTTGTGCTTGTTGAGAGAGATGTGTGTTTTCCAAATACCTTCCAAATGATTGAAGAGGGAACCTACTGTCCTATGCCAGCAGTCCTTCCCAAATGTCAGTGTCCTCCTGGAAATACACAAGTGCTCCCTGACCCGTGTAAGCCCAGATAACTGCATTTACAAAGGGCTGTTTAAACCTCACGGCCCCTGAAGCTTCCTAAGGAGTATCAGGTATCTATAATCAGGCATTTCTTTGGGTTTCCTTGCTGAGCTTACAGATACCACTCTTAATATTTTGTGTTCACTAAAAGTGGTGCATAAGGTGAAGATCTAACCAGCCTTGATGAATTGTGTGGTGAATATTGAACATTGTAAATGAGGGAACTAAGTTACCTTACTGACCATTAAGCAAGGGCTTGCTAGTGTTTTAGAAACACTTCAGTATTTAAAAAACTGTGGTAACAGTTCAGGAAGTCAACAAACTTGGAATGTTGAACAGTTTTGCTGAAGCTCATCAAATATAGTGGAGAGTTAGCAGAGAGCTGCTCAGTTTGGATATTTTTATATGAAGATGAGTTTGCTGTGGGATGGGGAGCTGTTGTCCTGCTCTTGTCTGGGACAGAGTTAATTTTCATGCCAGTGGCTGGTGCAGTGCTGTGGTTTGGATTTAGGATGAGAATAACACTGATAACACAGGGATGTTTTCGTTGTTGCTGAGCAGTGCTTACCTTGAGTCAAGGACTGTTGAGTTTCCCGTGCTCTGGCAGTGAGGAGCTGCACAAGGAGCTGTGGGGGAGCGTGGCCAGCACAGCTGACCTGGCCAAAGGGATGTTCCATATCCCAGGATAACAGGGGCAGTGGATAAACTGGGGGGTTGGCTGGGAGGGGCCGATCACTGCTCAGGTGGTGCTGAGCAGCTCTATTGTGCATCATTTGTCTGTCATGGGGTTTGTTCCTTTCTTCACCTTCCTTTTCATTGCTGTAACTATTTATAATTATTCATTATATTTTACCTTATTTCGTTTTTTAAACAGCTCTTATCTCAAGAGTAAAAGTTTCACCTTTTCCTGATTCTCCTTCCCAACCCACTAGTGGGAGGAAGTGAGTGAGCAGCTGTGTGGTACTTACTTGGCAGCTGGGATTAAACCACAACCACTCTATATTTGAATGTTGAAGTACAGGCTTGCATTCCTTACAGGACAGCAGCAAGTGTCCTAGTAAAACCTCTTCAAAAACCATTTTAGTCTATTCAGAAATTCCATCGAAACTTCCAGATCTACTGTGCAAGTGCACAAATTGTATTGATGGAGACAATAGTAACACAGATAAAAAACCTGGCTCAAATGAAAATAACCAGCAAGATGGTTGTAACTTTAGTAAGAACTTAGGAGTTTTATATTATTCAGGTTGTATGGTTTTTAATTCAGAAAGGAATGTTTGAACATTAGCTAGGCATTATATCTCACATATCTAGGGTTGTCTTAAACCCTTTCTAAGGGGGAAATTGAAATTTTAGGGGTTTGTTTCAGCCTTGCTAAATATGACAATACTTAAATGGTCATATTGCAGGTTTTCTTAATCTAGTGTGTGCATTCCCATTTCAAGACTTGGTTCGAGAAACGTATCTTGCAGAGAAGTGCCATCATAAGTGGTGTGCATATGAAAAATAGTATCTTTAAATATGGTTTGTGTAAGGTAGTGGTCATAAAATAACAAGAAAGAAAGTTGATGTTCCTTATGGCAGAACAGGTGATTTAGTGTTTTGGTGTCTTACATTCTTTTGCCAAGTGTAGCTTTAATTAAAATGATTTATTCTGTAGACATTGTCTGTAAGGGAATGGAGATTAATATGCAGTGCAGACCTGTTTCAGAAACAATTCTTTTCTTGGTTTTATCTCAAACAGGACACACTGATTGTTTGGTCAGAAGCAGAGAACTATGATTTAGCACTGAGCTTTCAAGAAAAAGCTGGCTGTGATGAAATTTGGGAAAAAATCTGCCAGGTACAGTAAACATGAAACATCCTGGTTTTATTCCAGATTTTCTTGTGTCTTCTGTGACTTGATGTATTTTTGCATCCTTTTTGAACCTGATTGTAAAAGAATCAAATATTCATTGTTATTTTCTGTGTAAGATCTTGACTTGCCCCTGCTTGGAACATGAGTTGTTCTTTTCTTAATTGAATGTCAGGCTTTTGAAAAATCACTGTAATGGTGGGACTCAGGTGGTTGGTGTTTTTTGGGAAAGGAGTGGTGTTTGTGTGATTGTGTTTATTAAAAAGGGACTGCCGGAGTTCCATGTTTTAATTGTCCTTCTCCCAGCCAGCCTCAGGAAGCAGCTTGTTGGAGTGCAGTGGAACTGCAAATATGCTGTAAGGAACCAGAGGGCTCAGATTCCCGAGCAGCTTCCTTGGACAAACGGGGCAATTGAGATGTATTGTTATTTCAGTTACTGACCTGCTGACTTCTGTGTGTAGTTTGGGATCAGACAGTAACTGTGTGCACTCTTTCTTAGGTTCAGGGTAAGGATCCTTCGGTGGAAGTCACGCAGGACCTTATTGAGTCAGAAGAGGAACACATAGAGGAAATGCCTGAAACCAGCCCTCTGATTGACCTTCCTACTTGTGAACTCAACAAACTTGAAGAGATTGCTGACCTAGTTACCTCTGTTCTCTCCTCACCCATCCGTAGGGAAAAGCTGGCGCTGGCCTTGGAGAACGAAGGCTACATTAAAAAACTGTTACAGCTTTTCCAAGTCTGTGAGAATTTAGAGAACACCGAAGGCTTGCATCATTTGTACGAAATTATTAGAGGGATTTTGTTCCTCAACAAAGCAACTCTGTTTGAGGTGATGTTCTCTGATGAGTGTATTATGGATGTGGTCGGATGCCTCGAGTACGATCCTTCTTTGGCTCAGCCAAAACGCCACAGGGAGTTCTTGACCAAAACAGCAAAATTTAAGGAGGTTATTCCTATTACAGACTCTGAACTCAGGCAAAAAATCCACCAGACTTACAGGGTACAGTATATTCAGGACATCATCTTGCCAACACCATCTGTTTTTGAAGAGAATTTTCTTTCTACCCTCACTTCCTTTATTTTCTTCAACAAAGTTGAGATTGTCAGTATGTTACAGGTAAGTGGTTTTTGATATGGTCTGGATGGATTGTGTGTTGATACCTGTAGTCGTAGTTTAAAAATGGATTACAGTTAATCACACACACTTCATTTGCTCAATGTTTTGAATGTTTCCACTGCTCTCTGATACCTTTGATTTTGTATTTTGTAAAGGTACATTTCAGGTGAGTATATTAATATTTTTTAATGGGCTGTAAAGTTGAAGATTTTTCTCCCTGATTCTCAACCAACGTACACCTTTTGGTCAAGTTTGTGTAGGTATTTAGGGAACAGGCAACTTCTTGTATTCTGTATTAGGGACATTGTAACATTGTTTTTGTAACAAATTCTGGATCTGTGATCCAAAAGGGCATGTTCAGACCCATTCCTGTTTCACTGTTGTTACATCATGGTACTAATTTCAAATGTTCGTGTTGTCTTAAAAATTAAGTAATTAGTTGCTGGGGTTTTTTCCTACTATGAGAATATATATCCAGAAGTACTAACTAATAAATAACCAAGCTGTTACTTTATGAAAAGCTGTCCTGCACACTTTGTAGTCAGAAGCAGGCTCCAAGGTGGTTGGGACCCTGTAAGGAGCCTCGGTGAAGAGCTGTGTGAACTTCATAGCATTTTGGGGTTTTCAGTTGGTGCTGCGTTGTGCAAACTAACGGGTACTGAAGTGGCTTTATTGTGTTCATCTGTGTCCAAAAATGGTACATTTGTGTAGGACAGGTCACAGACCTCTTGGGGTGAGTTTGGAGAGACTCTATAATAAACACCAAGAAGAGCTGAGAAGAGGAAGGGAGTAAAAATGGTGGAAAGAGAGGGGCACTGGAGACATAATGTATCCATATGGAGTATGTTAATGAGCTCAGATATGGGTGAAATGCAGTAAAGAGTGCAGTACAGGACTGGAAAATAAATCAAAACTGAGTAATTGCAGAGGATTGCATGAGTATGCTATTTGGCTTCTTTGCACTTTCTTCTTTGTGGCTCAATAGCAGAAAGAATCAAAAAATTAAATCCCTCTTGCAAAATTAATGGCTTTGTGTTAAATAAAGATTTTCCTTTAAATTCTTTTTGCATATGTTTTCAAAAACTACAAATAAATGCAGTATTATTCTCCTGAGGCCACAGTCCTGTTTACATTTAGAGATCAAGTCTGTAGAGTTCTTTATTTTTCATTGAGGCTGTACAGTACTGAATGTTTAATTGTGCTGTAACAGAACTCTGATTTGCTGTTACCTCGAGTGCTCTTTACAGAAGGTTCTGAAATCCTGACAGTTCTTTGCTGGTTCTGTCGTGGCTGTCCTTGCCATCACAGATGGAGTATGTGGCACACAGGTTTGCCTGCTTGTTCTAAAGTCTGTAATTGAGGTGTGTGATGATTTACCAATAATGTTGATCCTTGAGAATTACAGACTGAGAAGAAAGCACACATGGAGACGATGTTACAGCACACTTGAGGAGAATTCCCTGGTGGTGGGGACCTCAGATCCAGGACTGCTTTTGCAGCCCTGTAAATCAGCTTGTTGGGCACAAGAACTCTAAAGCTCCTTTGGGTTTGGGGAACACATTGGACGTCCTGTTACCCTAAATACACTGGCAAAGCTCCCTGGGAGAAGGCAGTTTAGAGGAGCAGCAGATTGTGTTTGCCACGGCAGCAAAGCTCCTTTCTACGTGCCACAGAGCACTAGATCCCAGTGCTGCTGCTGATGGAAGGGCAGCCATGTGGGAAAGGAGCCTCCATCCATCCTGTGCTTTAGGACACAGGTCTGGGCTGTGTAGCAGCCTTAGACATGCAGGAGATATTTCTGTGCTTAGGTGTTCTGCTGTAGGGATTTTCTACCATATCTGCTGTTGATTGTAGTATGGCTGGGGTTTTTTTTTGTAACAGGCTTAATTAAGCTGTTTAAGCCAGCAAAGCTTAAAATAAACTACTAAATCTACTAAACTACTATGTTGCACTCCCTGTGATGTTGATTCCAGGTATCATTTGTTTGTAAAGCACTTCTATCCCCACGTCTTAAAATTGTCAGGAAAAAGTTTGCCAGTCTTTGGTTGGCATTGCTGTAACTGTAAAAATTCTGTATTAAGTTACGCTAATAAAGCACAGAAATTTTAGTGACAGCACACAGCAAAATAGAGAGGTAAGCACGCTCTGTGTTATGCAATGTAAAGTTCATGTACATTTATTGGAATGCTGCTATTCTGTTCATTTTTGTTCAATGCACAAGTTTATTGAGTAGAATTGGTACAGTGATGCAAAATTTTGTAAAGCTGTAGCATGTTACTGTTTGCTGTCAGATTTATATTGTCTTTAAAAGGTAACAGAAACATTTGAGAGAATGCCAACACTGTTTTTAATGTGAACGAGTGCAGACTAATCAAAGGGCAGAAAGTGCCGAAACCCTTGAGAGAACCCAATGTTCACCCTGGTTTTTGGGTACTTCTTGATCTTACTCAATGGGGTAACTGAAATGCTTTGCAAGAAGTGCGGTGTTGTCCTGTATATACTTAAATATCTCTTGGTGTAGTAGAGGATGTGAATATAAAAAGCCAGTAATAGTCCATAAAGTTTCCCAGCTTGGCAAAGCAGAAGGTCTGCAAGTGGGAGAGATTGTTTTATTGTAAGAAAGGTAATGGGGACATGGGTGCAGAGTTGTCCCGTGGCCGGCACTTTGTAGTTGCAGTTTTAGGGACTATCACTGAGCTCAGCCTTACCTGGCTCTGGTCTCCTGGAGCTGCTTCTGCTGCTCAGAGGGAGTGCTGAAACAATGCCCTGGGAATGATCCCGCTGGATGTGTGCTCTGGCATTTGCCTTCTTTGGGATAAATTGGATGGAGAGGTGGAGAGCTGGACTTCTGCAGGGTTGGATCCTGTAAAGATGGAAGTTCTTTTCCAGAGGCGCTGTGTAAGGTGTGTTCCTTTTGTGTGTTGCACAGGAAGACGAGAAGTTTTTATCGGAAGTTTTTGCACAATTAACAGATGAAGCTACAGATGATGACAAACGGTGTGAACTGGTAAGTCCCAGCTCCCTGTGGTGTCTCCAAGGCTTTACCTGAGCGGGATGAAGGAGAAACAGTGAAACCCTTCTGCAGTCACTGGGGGGTTTCTGTAGAATCAGCCAGCGCACAAACTCTGCCACAGAATGTAGCTGTTTCATCCTTTCACAGAGTTTTCTGACCCAAATACACCTGTAATTACTTTTTCCCTGTGCAACAGGTGAACTTTTTCAAGGAATTCTGCGCCTTTTCTCAGACGTTACAACCTCAGAACAGAGATGCGTTTTTCAAAACGTTGGCAAAGCTGGGAATTCTTCCAGCCCTTGAAATTGTAATGGTGAGTGAAACTTAAAGCTGATTTTAACCCAAGTAGAAGAGCCACAGCCATTGAAGCAGTTTTGGCTCTGCTGAGCCCTCTGTGTCAGTTTTGCTGTGCTGGGAGTGGGAGTTGATTGGAGCATTCCCAATGCAGAGGCTGCCCCTGGCTCTGCAGTGCTCTGGGCATTTTTACTCCCTCTGTGTGAGCCTGTGGGCAGCACAGTCCTTGGGACAAGGGGTGTAAAAACTGGCAGCTGGATTGTTGTTGTGGTTGTTGCTGGCCCAGGGCCAGAGAAGTATTTTTAGATAATCTTGAACTGTTGGCTGGTTCCTCCCAAAAAAGATCCCGTAATCCTGTCATTAGCAGATTAATCTGTCCTAATCAGCAGTGGGAAAATGGAATGTCTTTCACTCCTGTGGTTGAAGCAGCTGTTGCTGCCTGACCATTGCAATTCATTTTGCTGGTTTATTGTTGTTTTTCTGTAACCCTATTACTGTGTTTCTCATAGAAACTCCTGTAATGTGATGTTCTCAACACTTTGAACTACCTATTATTTGCAGCTGTACTTGATAATAAATACCAAACTTAATTTGTTCTTGCTAATCAACTTCTCTTTTTATTAGGGAATGGACGATCTGCAAGTTAGATCTGCTGCTACAGATATATTTTCTTATCTAGTAGAATTTAGCCCATCCATGGTCCGAGAATTTGTGATGCAAGAGGCCCAGCAGAGTGATGATGTAAGTCACAGTGGTTTGCAGTTTGTTGAATATACCAGTCTTTGGGCAAGCAGGCAACAAACAAAACATCAAAACAAACCCCTAAAAACACAGGAAAAAGTAGATTTAATACACAAATATACACTTCTGAGCTTGTTGGTGTTGCGTGAGTTTACAGTTTTGGAGGTCTGACTGACAAGGATTGTAGGTGTGGAGGGTTGTGCTTAACAGAATTTCTGTATCCAAATGCAACTCTCAGTTCTTCCGTTTCATTTAAATTTGTCTTCAAAAAATGACAGAAACTATGGAAATTACTTTCCTCTATTGAAACTGTGGCTAATTGTTTGCTGGTGTGTTTGTTTGGGATTTTTCTGCAGGACATCCTCCTCATCAATGTGGTCATTGAGCAGATGATCTGTGACACGGATCCGGAGCTCGGGGGAGCTGTTCAGTTAATGGGGCTGCTGAGAACTCTGATTGACCCAGAGAATATGCTGGCCACAGCCAATGTAAGGAGATGTGGGGAGTGCAGACACTGCACTGTCCCAGCAGAGCTGAAAACCTGATATTCTCTGTGTTTGCTCTGATACTGAATTTAAACAAGCCAAAAATAAGCTTAAAGTTTCCATTTTGGGGGATTGTGCAGGTGTTTATTAAAAAAGTTTTGTCAAGCTTTTTGAGTTGTTGATGTTTTTTCAGTAGATGTTTGCATGGTGGGGATTTTTTGGTGATGGTGAGCTTGGTTCGTTGTCCCAGAATGAAGAAACTGATCTTTTTTGAGCAAAGACAGTCCTGCAGGCCCAACAAATATACAGGCAGACCTGAAGGAGCCAGTAGAATTCTGTGTGGGCTGTTTCCTGTGTTACTGTTCTTTCTTATTTAAAAGCCTGTGTACAAATCCCACTGTTTAATAAAGCTGTTTTTGTTTTAGAAAACAGAAAAGAGTGAATTTCTCAATTTCTTCTACAACCATTGTATGCACGTTCTCACCGCGCCACTTCTGGCCAATACATCAGAAGATAAATGTGAAAAAGGTACTGAATATTTCCATTTTCTTTTTCCTCCTTGCAGGCCCGTAGTGTTTGGCAGTGGCTGACAGTGCTGGTCCCAGGGATCAGCCTGAGGTGCCAGCTGGGAATGCACTTGTGGAAAACTGCACAGAAGGGACAGGGCTTCTGTGGGCAGCAGTTTTCAGCTCCTTCCTGCAGCTCTGGATGCTGCTGTAGCTTCATGCTGTGCTTTGTGAAAGATGCACTTCCTTGATGTTCATCATGCGAATATACAGTTGTTGATTGCCTTGAAAAAATACTTCCTGTAAAGCAGAACGTGTCTGTAGGTCTCAAATATTAAGCTAAAAAAAGTTTTGCACATTCCATCTAAAATCTGTAGTACTTGTTTTAATGCATTATTTGAAAAATTTAGGATTGGTAGTCTTATTCTATATAATGTTCCTAAGTTTTAGGTTATACGTTTTCACCTAGATGTATTTAGAACTTTGTAAGGTAAATTAAATACAGAAATCTCAACTGGCTGTGTTCTTGCTGCACGTTTATGTCCCTGTAGCTCACAGAAACTTTTGATCTGATGAAAAATCTGACCATCTGGTAGAATTTATTGTTTATCCCCATCTTTTAAATCTTGACAGTGCTTTGAAAACCTTTTTCTGACATTTGTTTTTATTTTCTCTCTATTAGATGCAGTAGTTGGATCCACTAAGAGTAATACAATTTGTCCTGGTGAGTTGGAATTGATTTTGAGTTTTGAAACTTTTCTTGTGTGCTGTGTATGGTATTCTATTAAACAAAAAAGTTAGGTACGCCCATACTTTATTTCTTTTAATAGTTTTTATTGAAATAGATGTAAGGGCTTTGCTTCACTTGGGACAACTGGAAGCTGAAGGAACGTTTTCGTCTGGTTTTAAGTTACTGAGGCTTTTTTTCTTAGTCAACCTTGCTACTGAAAGCTTAAATTGTTAATTTTTCTTGCAGATAATTACCAAACAGCACAACTACTTGCCTTAATTTTGGAACTGCTTACTTTTTGTGTGGAACATCACACATATCACATCAAGAATTACATTATGAACAAAGATTTGCTAAGAAGAGTACTGGTATTGATGAATTCAAAACACACCTTTCTGGCCTTGTGTGAGTATGGAGCTGTTGTGATTTCCTTCTTCCAGGCTTGGTGTGCACTGTGTGGAAGGTGTTCCAGTGTACACTTGAACTTGGAATTCGTGTTAATGAGTGTGAATGAGATTTTAATGCTCTGGGTTTGGGGGTGCATCTTCCTCTGGGTAACAGCAGGTGTTTCAGTTCTTTCCATGAGCCCTGGCATGTGGTTATTAACTCCTTGATTCTTTCTTCCCACAGGTGCTCTTCGCTTTATGAGGAGGATAATTGGCCTGAAAGATGAATTTTATAACCGTTACATCACCAAGGGAAACCTCTTTGAGCCAGTTATCAATGCCCTGCTGGATAATGGCACTCGGTACAACCTGCTCAACTCTGCTGTGATTGAGCTGTTTGAGTTCATCAGAGTGGTGAGTCCAGCTGCAGCTCCAGCTCTTAGAGGAACACCCAGCTCCTTGAAAAACAAGGACGTAAAGCAGCTCCTGAGCCACTTGCTGCCAGTGCCTTGATGTGTGGGAGGCTTTGCTGGGAATCTTTGTGGCCTGTGAAAGTGAAGGGTGGCTTTTGGTTGTAGGATATTGTAGCTGCTGTCTTTTCCAGCAAGAAGAACATTAGGAATGTTAGGATTTGCCTGATAATGGTGAGAGACTTGTTAGAGGGGGCTGACCAAAGTTCCTGGTCCCACATGAGCTGGTTTAGCTGCTGAGGACTGGGGAGAGCTGTAGCCTGTGGGGAGAACAGGGCACAGCTGTCCTACATAAAGTATCCTGGTTTAACAGAAGCATCACAAATACAGTTGGGACACTGCTGAGTCCATTGTCTGTTTCTGTGGGAAGCCTTATAAATATTTCTCGATCTCATCTCTTTTATTAAGGATAAATCTGATTTCATGCTTCACTTTTGTATAATCTTGTACAATAATGCTTTGGCTCTGGGCAAGAAATCAGTTACTTTCCAAAGTGAACTCAAAAGCTTTCTGAACTTCTGCCTGTGCCCATTTGAGGCTGAAATGCTGCTTTGTTCTTCTGCAGGAAGATATTAAGTCCCTTATTGCACACATAGTTGAAAACTTCTATAATGCACTTGAATCTATTGAATATGTTCAGACGTTCAAGGGACTGAAGACAAAATATGAGCAAGAAAAGGACCGACAAAGCCAGAAGCTGAACAGGTAGGCCCCGGTTTCTGTGCTCCGAGCCTGCCAGTGGCTGCCACTCTGCAGGGCTGCTCCTTGCTTTTCTCTTTCCCAGAGGACAGCAGGAGCAGGAGGCTGGGATTGGGGTTGGGTTTCATTCTTGGTGAAAACTTCTTGGATTAGAAGAAAGCTGCATCTGCCTTTCCTTGTGGCCAAGTGTAGTAGAGCTGATGTTGGCCAGTGCACTAAATGCTATGTTCAGAAAACTCTCAGCTTAAGAGGAACAGAATGTTGCTCTGATTTGGGATTCAGTCTGGCTCATCATCATATGGGGTGTTGGTGAGTCTTGGGGTGAGGGCAGAACCAGAGGTGGAGCTGGATTGCCTTCTCAAATACATCGAGCTCCCTCTAAAACTCTGGAAGGTGTTTCTGGTCCCGAGTCTGAAACAGCAGCCAAGCTGGAATCACTGTGTGTGTCTCTTACAGTGTCCCATCCATATTGCGTAGCAATAGATTCCGCAGGGATGCCAGAGCCTTGGAGGAGGATGAAGAAATGTGGTTCAATGAAGATGAAGAGGAAGAAGGCGAAGCTGTTGTACCTCCAGTTGAGAAGTCAAAACAGGAGGATGATTTTCCAGATAGCTATGAAAAATTTATGGAAACTAAAAAAGGTATTTACTCGGTTTGAGGTTGTTGGCACTGGAAGTGCTCCATGGCAGATTCGTGGAGTATCACCTAAACCAGCCTGTGGTTTGTGCCCTGTACCTCGAGCAGCAGTACAGGGCATTCTGTGTGATTGAGTCATGAGATCCAAACGTGTCCTTGCAAGCCAGTCTAGGATTAAAAGAACAAGTTAAACTGCTTGGAGCATGCATCTGGTTTAAATGCCATTTAAAAGCAGGACTTTGAATGTGCCTGTGTGCTCCAGGTGAGCCATGTCCCTGGTGCCCTCAGCATCCAGGCCCTGCTCAGTTTGCTGCTGGTGGGCTCAGGATGGGCTTGGTTGGGGAACTGAGAATTGCAGCAGAATTGGAACCAAAAAAACCTGCTGGCTCTTGCCCCGCGATTGCACTGTGATGTGGATTGTACTCCTTGGTGTGCAGCTGATACCTAAGTGTGGCAATGTTTGTCCCTCAGCTAAGGAGAGTGAAGACAAAGAAAATCTTCCAAAAAGGACTTCAGCTGGGGGATTCAAATTCACTTTTTCCCACTCAGCCAGCTCAGCCAACGGTGCGAACGGTGCAAACAGCAAATCTGTGGCAGCTCAGACATCACCAGCGAGCTCCAACAGCTCCTCTTCCAAGAACACGGCCCTGAGCCCGGCGGTGCCGGCCCCCAAGGTGGGAGAACTCGTGTGGGGCTGTCCTGGTGCAGGGCTGTCCCAGGGTAACAGCAGCAACAGCCTGTGGGCAGTGGGGCTGAGCTGGTGATAAATTCACCCTGAGCCCTCCAGTGAATCCCTGACTGCTCTGGGGAGGTCTGAGCAGGGCTGGACTCTGTTGCAATCTGGTGGGCGCAGTCTCATCCCGCATCCTCTGCATCATTTCGCTGTTGCCACTTTTTTCCTTGCCCAGTTGCTGCTCTGTGTGTCTGATGTACGAAGGAAATTGGCGGTTTGGGGAACTCTGTTAGTGCCCCTCCAGATTGGGAATTGAGTGTTTTTAAGGGGACAGATGCAGGGAGTGACCCCTCTGTGGTGCCTGACTCAGCTGTGCATTACTGGAATCCTCAGCCCTCGAGCTCCTGAGCAGCTACAAAAAAGCGTGGCAGGAGTTGGTTTCCCACCCTAAGGCAGAGCAGCCAAAGGGATGTCAGCCTGCACGTTGGAGTTCATGTCTGTCCAGCTGGGCTGAAGGTGATTTTTAAACAATTTGCAGTCCAGACCCAGAGGAGCGAGGAAACTCCAGTACTTCCTGCAGCTTGAGGTTCAAACCCACTCTCCAGACAAATGGGACTTGGAATGCCAAAGGCATCACCAAGAAACCTTCAGGCTGGTGTGTCCCAGACAGGTTGGCTGGAGGTTGAGTACTAAAGTTGCAATTCCTGGGTATTTTTTCAATGTGAGAATTTCTTTTTTCCTTGTTTCTGATTGGCAGGGAAGTCTAGTTGGGCTAGTGGATTATCCTGACGATGAAGACGATGATGAAGAGGAGGAGACATCTCCAAGAAAAAGACCTCGTCTGGGTTCATAAAAGAAACCAAAACCTTGGAATAAGAACTTTTATTACGGGGTTTCAAATGCTGCAACCGTTTTAAGAGCTAAAAAGAATCTGATTCAGAAAGCTTTCTCCCATGAGTATATAAGATAATACAAGGAGTAGCAAAAGAAACTCGGTGTATCAGCTAGAAAGGGTTAGTTCTGTAAACACAAAGCTTCCAAGGAACTTAATGTCTTTCTAGAAAGTAAGGAGTCTGCCATTCAGGCTGTCAAAAAAATGAAAAATTAAAAAAAAAAAAAGGTGGGTTAGTATTCTCAGAACCTGGATGATGGCTTCTCAGCAAGGAAAGTCTCAGGTGTCGGGAGGGAAAGGGGGAGGGAAAGGTATGGTAACACTTTTTTTAAAATATTGCAGGGTTTCCCCAGTGTTTAACAGAACTAGGAAAAAAAATAAAATTCAAGCTTAAATTTTGAACCCAGTAATCTTAATTTTGTAATGGTGCTGTCAGTTGTGTTCTTTTAGCAATGCCTCTTTTAAAAAAAATTTTAAGGGAAAACTAACTCTGTTTGCATAAGAACAATCCGTATTTTGGGACCATTTATTACCAACTAAGCTGCATTTCTCATGGTTGGAGGGAGGGACACTGCAGTTATAGTGCATGTTGAGTTGTTTAAAACAGTTAAAATAAGTTTTAATTTGTATTTTCCAAGAGGAGAGAATGGAAGCTGGATTCAAAATTGAAGGTTTTGCTTGTTTTGTCAGTGAGACGTCCAGAAATATCTATGCCAAGGAGCAGTGGCTTCCCAAGGGTCTCCCGGAGCTGCTTGTGTCACAGTGGGGCTGTACCCGGCACATCCCACAGCTGTCGGCTTCAGGTTGGGAAGAGCCCGAATTCCAGCCACGCTCGGCGGTGTTCCAAGGGCCGCCTCCTCTCGGAGCAGCCGTTTCCCTGTTTGGGAGTTGAAATCGCGTGGGTGAGGTGGGAATAAAAAACACTCACAGGTTTTTCGTAGTGATGGACTGAGCAGCATTTTAACACCAAAGTCAGTTTGGACCAAGATGGGATTATTGCCAAGAGAACACCTTGAGGGCTTGGAGGCGGAATCCACAAGCAGCACCTGAACCTGGGGGTGGTACAAAAGCTGCTTTTTTAAAACACAAAAGCACATTCCACATAGGTGAGTGAACTGTGACAGGAATAGGTGAGTTCACAGCAAGGTGACAGAGGCAAACAGTCCAGGTTTTATTTTCAAGAGCAGCACATGAACTGTAAATATTTTAATGTTAGTTTGCCCATATGTGATCTGAGATCATGACAAAGTGAGAGGAGATTCCCAGCAACTGTGTCAGAGATGTTAAAAGATGGAACCAGCTGCAATCCACCACATAGATCACTCTTGTAATATGTGTTATGGGTCCATTTCTCCTGGAATAGTTTAAACTGAAGCAGTTTCTCTGTTTTGGAGATTTTTGTAGTTAGTTTTAATTTTAGCTCTTGTTTGAAAAAAGATGGGCTGTCTGTGTAGATATGAAGTATAGTTTTTTCCATAAAACAGAAGTTTATTTTGTATTAAAGATACCACTGTACTTGTTTTACACCATTTGTATACATGTGGTGATATTAATGCTGAACTGTAAAATTCAGGAATTAAAATGTGACCCTGTAATTCCATAATTAGTGCTTTTGTTTGGTTTGTTACACATGGTAAGTGAACTCAGAATTTTCAATGTGGCTGTTGTACGATATTGTTTAAGGTTAGTTATCCATGCAGATTTCCAAGTAACTCCGTACCACTGGATGGAATCCCAGAGGGAACGGGTCAGCTCTTCCCGATGCGTAAGCGAGACACAGGCGCTCTGATGGACCTGGGGACAGTTGTGGTGTCCTTGGAGAGCTCCAGGCTGCCCGGCACAGGACTCTGATGGAACACCCTGTCAGCTCCAGAGCCAAGGAAGCCTTTGCCAGTAAAGAGGAGCTTCAGCATCATCCTCATGTGCTCACTCTTAGGCTGCTTTGCTTCCCAGTGGGTCTTTCCATCAGTAAAGATGATTCACAGGCCATGAGAGCAGCAGTTACCTGGGATGTGCCTTCACTCACCTGAGGAGGAGAAGTGGCATCACCTGGACCCATGTTCCCAATTCTCTTCAACAGCCTCCCAAGCCAAGTTCTCCATGGGACTCCTGAGGAGCGTCAGTCCTTGCTCTGCTCCTCACCACCCCAATCAATGGCTGCTGCAGTATGGCAGGAACTTTAAAAACATACTCAGACAAACAGGAGATTGTTTCACAGCAAAACCAAGAATGTCATGAATTTTTATAGTTCTAGGAAAGGACTGGCTGAAGTGGCATTAGATGTCCCGTTAAACACAAACCTGCAGTCCCAGGAGAAGGTGACACCCAGCACTGTCTGGCTGTCACCCCTTGGTGCTGGTTCCCAGTCTGCCCTCGTGAGCAGCCGTGTTCTCCTGCCTGGGCTCCTTCCACTGCCACTCTTTGGGGAAAGAACAGAACATCTACCAACGTGTACCAGTTACAAATGCTATTTTAATAAAAATTCCATGAAACTCGAATGGGTAGGTTTGTCTGTTTTCCTGGGAGTTGCTGTGGCAGTCAGGGAGGTGATGCCATGGGCAAAGGGCAGCCTCTTTCCTCAATTTTTCACAGCCAAACGCGTAAAGGACTTTAAAAGATTTCTGCTACTCTGGCAGTGAATTGCTGGCAACAGCCTCAGCTTTCAAACTCAAGCAACTCCTTTTACTTAAAAGTTGCATTTATTGCAAACTGGGACCTGGGAAACTGTCCCAAAAGCCTGTAAAATGCTGTAACCTGGAGTTAATTTGTGGATGTCTTGGCTCCCGAGGTCCATTGGCTTTCTCAAAAACGAGGTGGTCAAGGGTGCACTTCCTTGTGAAGTCAGACTTTATTACACTGCGCTGCTGGAAAAGCCATTTGTTTATAAGGGGCTAAGGAAAGGAACCAAGTTCTGCACTGTTAAAATGGGGAAGTTAAAACGTTGAGCCCAGAGCTGTTGCCACAGGAATTCCTTTCCCAGCTCTCCATCTCTGCCTCTGCTCTGCGGGCTCAGGGCTGGAGCAGGGCTGTGCTCTGCAGGGATGGCACGGCCTCGCTGCGGGACAAAGTCGGGGAGTTTCCAGCACTCTGGAAAAGGAGTGTTCGTGGTGTGTTTCAGTGTCATTTGAATAGGGAGTGACCAGGTACTGAGCTGCTTGTCTGAAAGTTCTATAAATCCCATTGTAAGATTGGAAATCCCTTCACTTACTGATGATTTATTCTAAAGCATCTTTCTGTTCTTGCCTGTGTAAGTGGTTCAGGTATGGGGAAAAAGAAGTATATTTAAATATATGCTGTGTAAGGCAGTGCTCATAAAATAGTTCCAAAGAAAGGTGATGTCCCTTACGACAGAACAAGTGATTTAATACATGTCTTCTACAGGCATATATGGTAAGGGAATAGAGATTAATATGCAGTGCAGACCTGTTTCAGAAACAATTCTTTTCTTGGTTTTATCTCAAACAGGACACACTGATTGTTTGGTCAGAAGCAGAGAACTATGATTTAGCACTGAGCTTTTAAGAAAAAGCTGCCTGTGATGAAACTGGGGAAAAAATCTGCCAGGTACAGGTAACATGAAACATCCCATTTTTATTCCAGGTATTTTAATGTCTTCTGTGACTTGATATATTTGTGCATCCTTTTTAAGCCTGCTTGTAAAGTAAGCGAGTATTTGTTGTTTTCTGTGGCTTTTCTATGCAAGATCTTAAACTGCCCCTGCTTAGAGCACCAGTTGTTGTTTTCATGATTAAATGTCAGGCTTTTGAAAAATCACTTTAATGGTGGGACTCAGGTGGTTGGTGTTCTGGGGCAGTTTGTGTGATTGTGTTTATTAAAAAGGGACTGCTGGAGCTCAATGTTTTAATTGTCCTTCTCTCAGCTGGCCTCAGGAAGTGGCTTGTTGGAGTGCAGTGGAAAAGCAAATGTGCTGAAGGCAAAAGGAGCTGGAGGTGTCAGGGAGAGACAAAGAGGTGGCAGCGCTGTGTGAGCCCCCAACTGTCAGAGCAGATCTCAGTGACTCTCATGTTTTAGGGCTATTTTCATCTTTGTTGTTTTATTATGAAGCAGTTTAGATTTTACACTTGCAAAGCTGGGAGCAGCAAGGCAGTGGAGCTGCACCTGTGTGTCCTTAAAAGAAGCAGCACTTTCCCGTGGGAATCATCACAACCTTCCCAGACTGTGACACGGCCCAGTGTAAAGCTGCGAAGTAAAGAACCAGAGAGCTCTGATTTCCAGCAGCTCCCTAGGGACAAACTGGGCAACTGAGATGTGTTGGTAATCTTTGCATGCACTAGGGTTTAACATCTGCTCAGGCAGTTCTGAAGTCCTGTTGCTGGAAGGAACCAATCCTAATAACCAGTCAGGAAGGAATAATACCATTTTCTAGGAAGGTCCATAGCAGCCAGCACACAAACTCTGCCACAGAATGTAGCTGTTTCCTCCTTTCACAGAGTCTTCTGACCCAAATACACCTGTAATTACTTTTTCCTATGCAAAAGGTTTTCAAGGAATTCTGTGCCTTTTCCCTCCTGTTACCTCAGAACAGAGATGAAGTTTTCAAAACGTTGGCAAAGCTGGGAATTCTTCCAGCCCTTGAAATTGTAATGGTGAGTGAAACTTAAAGCTGATTTTAACCCAAGTAGAAGAGCCACAGCCATTGAAGCAGTTTTGGCTCTGCTGAGCCCTCTGTGTCAGTTTTGCTGTGCTGGGAGTGGGAGTTGATTGGAGCATTCCCAATGCAGAGGCTGCCCCTGGCTCTGCAGTGCTCTGGGCATTTTTACTCCCTCTGTGTGAGCCTGTGGGCAGCACAGTCCTTGGGACAAGGGGTGTAAAAACTGGCAGCTGGATTGTTGTTGTGGTTGTTGCTGGCCCAGGGCCAGAGAAGTATTTTTAGATAATCTTGAACTGTTGGCTGGTTCCTCCCAAAAGATCCCGTAATCCTGTCATTAGCAGATTAATCTGTCCTAATCAGCAGTGGGAAAATGGAATGTCTTTCACTCCTGTGGTTGAAGCAGCTGTTGCTGCCCGACCATTGCACTCCCTGTTTGAGTGCTGTTGTTCCTCAGAAACATGAAATTCCAGGGAATTTCTGTGCTGCAGTAATAACCTGTGGACTGACCAAGGGACACGGACTGCAAGGAAAACATTAAGGTCCTGTAGATGTTCAGTGATTAGATCAGCCTTAATCCTATTATTCTGTTCCAGGACTAGCCCAGTCCAAACGTGTCCTGTTGTGTTACTCTGTCAGGCTGAGAAGTTGTTCTTTTCTCAGAGAAAATCACATCCATAAGGAAGTTACTCATTCCTGTTGCATGCAAATGAGCACAGAAAGTTGTGTACAAGGTCATGTGTCCACTTGGTCGTTTGGTACAAAATGAGTAAATTGTGGATAACAGGTACAGAAGATCAGTGTCTCAATGTTGCTCTTCTGTTGTTTTTCTGTAACCTTATTACTGTGGTTCTCATAGAAACTTTGTAATTAAATGTTCCCCAAACTTTTAACTCCATTTCTTTGCAGCTTTACTTGATAATAAACACCAAACTTGACTTATTCTGAAAAAGGAATCTCTTATTTATTAGGGAATGGATCATCTGCAGGTTAGATCTGCTGCCAGCCACAGCTATATTGTCAAATCTAGACAACCTTTGTCTGTTCATGGTCCAAGAATTTGTGATGTAAAAGGTCCAGCAGAGTGATCGTGGGAGTAAAAGTGGTTTGAAGTTTGTTGAATGTACCAGTCTTAGGGCAGCCAGGAAACAAACCAGCCAAATAAAATTTCTCTTTTCTATTTCATTTTAACGTTTGTTTTTTAAAAAATATATAAACATAGGGAATTCATACTCTTGTAGCTAATTGGTTTGTGTTTTGAGTAGTTTTGGGGTTTTTTTGCAGGATGCTTCTCATCACTGAGCTGATGCTGCTATCCTGACCCTGAATTTGGAGGACCTGATCAGTTAATGGATGTACTGTGCTCAATCCAGGGAATCTGCTGGCCACAGCTGATGTAAGAAAATACAAAGTCTACATTCTTGGAAGGCTGTTTCTTCTGTTACTTCTCCTGTTATTTACAACACATATGTGTGTGCCAGTGTTGAATGAAGTGATTTTTCCTCTTAGGAGTCACAAATATTTACATTCCTGGATTTCTTTTACATTTCCTGTGTTCCTGTTCTCACGGTACCACTTCTGGCCAGTGCTTCAGAAAACACATGTGAAAAAGGTAAGGATGATTTTTATTTCTTTTCCCCCTTTCAGGCCTGTGGTGTTGGGCAGTGACTTGGCAGTGCTGGTCCTGGGGATCAGCCTGTGATGCCTGCTGGGAATGTGCCTGTGGAAAAGTGCTATTGAAGAGTCCTGGGGCTGAGAAGAGGCTAAGCAGAGTACTGGTCTTGATGAATTCAAAACACACCTTTCTGGCCTTGTGTGAGTATGGAGCTGTTGTGATTTCCTTCTTCCAGGCTTGGTGTGCACTGTGTGGAAGGTGTTCCAGTGTACACTTGAACTTGGAATTCGTGTTAATGAGTGTGAATGAGATTTTAATGCTCTGGGTTTGGGGGTGCATCTTCCTCTGGGTAACAGCAGGTGTTTCAGTTCTTTCCATGAGAAGCAGATTGGAGCCCTTGCTCCAGTTCTTGAGTTTATTCTTCATACACATGGCTCTTCACTTTATGAGGATAATTGGCCTGAAAGATGAATTTTATTACCATTACACCATCCCAAAGAGGGAAACCTCTTTGAACCAGTTATCAGTGTTCTGTTGGATAACGGCACCTGGTACAACCTGCTCAACTCAGCTGTGTGAATTCATCAGTGGTGAGTTGAGCTCCAGCTCTGACACATCCGCGGCATCTCAGGTCCAAAGGCAAAATGCAGCTCTCCAAGATTGCAACATCCTGGTTAAAGAAGTCACAAACAGCACTGGGACACTGCTGAGTCCATTGTCTGTTTCTGTAGGAAGCCTTATAAATATTTCTCGATCTCATCTCTTTTATTAAGGATAAATCAGATTGCTTCACATTTGTTCTTTACAACAGTGTTTTGCCTCTGAATGAGGAATCAGTTACTTTCCAAAGTGAACTCAAAAGCTTTCTGAACTTCTGCCTGTGCCCATTTGAGGCTGAAATGCTGCTTTGTTCTTCTGCAGGAAGATATTAAGTCCCTTATTGCACACATAGTTGAAAACTTCTATAATGCACTTGAATCTATTGAATATGTTCAGACGTTCAAGGGACTGAAGACAAAATATGAGCAAGAAAAGGACCGACAAAGCCAGAAGCTGAACAGGTAGGCCCCGGTTTCTGTGCTCCGAGCCTGCCCGTGGCTGCCACTCTGCAGGGCTGCTCCTTGCTTTTCTCTTTCCCAGAGGACAGCAGTATTCTAGTTCCCCCTGCACTTGTTTTACACTGTAAAGATGTTTTAATCTATTAATGCTGAGCTGTAAAACTCAGGAATTAAATGACTCTGTAAGTGTAGTAACATGTATTGTTTATAATTGTTGTTTTAATAAAAATTCCATGAAACTTGAAGGGGTGGGTTTGTCTATTTTGTTGTGAGTTGCTGTGGCATGCCATGGGCAAAGGGTGACCACTCCTGGCTTCTTTTTGAGTCTGTGAAAGCCAAACGAGTAAAGGACTTTAAAAGATTTCTGCTACTCTGGCAGTGAATTGCTGGCAACAGCCTCAGCTTTCAAACTCAAGCAACTCCTTTTACTTAAAAGTTGCATTTATTGCAAACTGGGACCTGGGAAACTGTCCCAAAAGCCTGTAAAATGCTGTAACCTGGAGTTAATTTGTGGATGTCTTGGCTCCCGAGGTCCATTGGCTTTCTCAAAAATGAGGTGGTCAAGGGTGCACTTCCTTGTGAAGTCAGACTTTATTACACTGCGCTGCTGGAAAAGCCATTTGTTTATAAGGGGCTAAGGAAAGGAACCAAGTTCTGCACTGTTAAAATGGGGAAGTTAAAACGTTGAGCCCAGAGCTGTTGCCACAGGAATTCCTTTCCCAGCTCTCCATCTCTGCCTCTGCTCTGCGGGCTCAGGGCTGGAGCAGGGCTGTGCTCTGCAGGGATGGCACGGCCTCGCTGCGGGACAAAGTCGGGGAGTTTCCAGCACTCTGGAAAAGGAGTGTTCATGGTGTGTTTCAGTGTCATTTGAATAGGGAGTGACCAGGTACTGAGCTGCTTGTCTGAAAGTTCTATAAATCCCACTGTAAGATTGGAAATCCCTTCACTTACTGACACTTTATTCTAAAACATCCTTCTGTTCTTGGGGTCAGCAATGAGCCTCTTAAAACTACCGCTTATTAATTACTTCTTCTTTTAGCTTTTCTGCAAGCATCTTCCTCTTCTGGAGCAGCCTTTGCTTCTCTTCTGACATTTCCTAAAAACAGAGTGAAAACAACACTGCAATGAGCAGCTTCCCTGGCAGGTACCAGCCTCCACCACGGACCCTGCCCTCTCCCAATGCCCTGATCCTTGTTTTGGGAGCCCCAGCCTCAGTTTCAGCTCCTACTGAGCAATTGTCCTGAAGGCTCCCCAGTCACCAGAATTTGGGGCACCTTCTGAGCATAATACTCAGCAACTCTGAAAAATATGTGAGGCAATAGAAAGTCTTTGGGATTAAGTACATGCCCTTAAGTACTTGCTTTGTAAAGGAGAGTAATGATTTTTGGATTTGAAATAGAACAATCACTATATTGTTTCGTAATGTAAGAGGGTTTCAAGGTCTTCTAGTATTTTCCTTTTTTGAGAGAGTTTTCAAGCATTTGCAGAAGTAAAAGAAAATCCCTGAGATTTAAGGAGCCCAAACAGTAGGTCACAGACTAAGAGCAAACTGGCATTTTATCCATTCATAAACTGAAGTTAGTCATGAGCATTTGATGATGCTGAAGCAAACCAATGCCAACTCCATCACTGAAACTTCCAGTGCAAAAAAAAACTTTCTGCAAAAGCAGTAACTTGGAAATACTTCCCTCCCCTTGTTGTTTTTAACCCATTCCCACTATTCAGCAGCAGCATGGACACCTGCACTGAAACCACCCAAGGGTTTATATGAAAGTCCTTCACCTCTTTGGGAGGTGATTCCTCCTCTTTCTGGTCAGTGTTTGGTGGTGGTGGTAGATTATTTTTTGACTCTTTCTTCGTAGCCAGCAGCAGGTCTCGTTTTTTCTTTAGGTAATCCTCACGTTGTTTCAGCTGCTGCTTTTCAGTTTCTGATAAATTCTGGAGAAAAAAATTAAAATTTCAATTTTTTTTTTTGTATCAATGTCCTGTGTGAGAAAAGCACATTTACATCCTATCTGCCTCCAAAATTACCAGGTGAAAACAAATCCGAGTTGAGGCTTCAAGTCAGAGCTGTCTCCTAAGAAACTACCAAAGGACTGAATGCTGAATTCTACTCTGAAACCAGAAATCATGAGCTGAACTTTTGCTAATTAAACTCTGAATAACATGAAAAAAAGTTTACATGTTGGTTTAAAAAAAAACCCCAAAATAACCCAAACCCACCTGATTACAATAACAGAAAATCTGTATTTCAATATAATACTATTTTATATATATATTCTACATGTAATCTCTCTTTTTGCATTCTAGTTCTATATTTGGCTTTTTTTCTTATTTGTTTTTAACTTACAGGTCCTTTCACCCCAGCTTTTTGCACTGTGTTCTCTGAACCTTTCCCAGCAGACCTTTTCTTAGTGTCTTCTTTCCCCTTGGTACAAGAGGGCTGAGGTAAGTTATCAGTTCCTTTTTGTACTGGGCAAACTGGTTTTGGGTCTTCTTTTGTAGATTTATGAGATCCCTCTAATTTGACACAGAAAACAATTAGAATAGAAAGAAAGAATAGAAATCCATCAGATAAAAATAGTAAAACAGAAGTTGAAATCTCA
>NW_008240228.1:6137305-6141103 GCF_000691975.1 Corvus brachyrhynchos
CAAAATTACCTAATGGGCATTTTGGAGTTTCTTCAGAATCCTCAGCTCCCTCAGTGGATTCCTTAACTTTTACAGCTTCTCTCGGATCTCCTGGAAAACTGTGGGTAACATCTGGAGCTTTGAGTTTAGCATGTGCCTTGAATTAGAAAACAAATAAACCCAAGTGTTACACTTCCTGGCACTGTACCTCAGGCACTGAACTGTCCACACAAAGGAAATCTCCCAAAAGAACTTCCAGTTAAAATTGTGTTGTTTACACTACAGACAATGCAGCCGATCTCTCAGAATTTCTGCCCAGGAAAGGTCTATGCTGTTCATGAGTTACATAATTCATGTTAGAAGCCCCCAGCATTCATTAAAATATGAAATTGTTTTGTGTTAAAACACTCTTTTAACAAAAAACATATCACTGAGCACTAACTATCGTCTTCTCTGGCCAGGGGAACTCGACTGGGGCCTCTGCAGTCTGGCTTGTTTATCAAGAATATTGATACTCTTGGTGGTCTGTAGAGATTTGGATAACCTGCCTGTTTTCCCAGTCAAGAGGAGGTTTATTGCCATGATTCCTCAATTTGGCCAGTCCCCATTTACATTCAGTTTCCTTTCTCTGTGGTTTACTCTGATGGACACCAAGGGATGCTCTCTGGGAGAGGATTTCTGGGTCCTGGTGATTAGTTCTGTATTGTGAACGCTTAATGAATAGCGACACTATCTATAGAGTGATCCTGAAGGTAATTCCTGCAGGATTATGAGTGCTGTCATCTCCAAGCAGCTTACACTTGGAAGTGTCTTTGATCCTGACAATATTAGTAATTCAGCTGCCCTCTGGATCTGAAAGGTTGACACCCGTTACCAGGATTTCAGGATTCAGGTGCTGAGCAGGGAATATGCTTCTTGTGGGATCCGTGCATTGATGGAACACACGGCCTGGAAGGGATTCAGGCACAGCCAGGACAGGAGTATCAGGGGATTTCTTAATCATCCCCATAACTCCCATGCAAAGGTAAGATACTCACTTCTTCAGTCCTCTTTCTCTCTTGCTCTATTTCATATTCTTCCTTAGATTTTCTGCAACAAGAAACATGAGTAAATACTCAAAACTCCTTTAGTGTTAGTGATTTTCAGGGAAATTTAACACTGCTTAAATATTTGAGGACTATCAAAGCAATTACAAGGTAATGTGAATTTGTCAGTATCCAAAATATTTCCGCAACTTAAGTCTTAATAGAAACAAATAATTGGGATAAACACACAAGAGGCCACTGTCCTCAACTGTCTTTGTGCAAAAGTAATTGTGTAAGAATTTCCATGGCTTATCTATCCCTTTATTTCATTTGCTAATTTAAAGACAGGAAGGGAGGTATTTCCAGAATACAGAGGGAAAATAGCACTATCTAACATAACCTGGATGGATTCATCTGCTATTCTTTATGTGTCTGTGAACTGAAGTGGGGGAAAATCTGCAGAAGTTGTATTGATCTCATGCATCTCAGATCACAGCAACAGTTCTCACGCACTATTTCAATATTCCTGAGCACACCCACTGTGCAGCACCACCCATTTTCCCTCAGGTGGGATGTTGACAAGAATATTCCTGTCATCTGTAAGATGAAGGCAGTTTCCTGGAAAAGGCTGGAAGAATTAGTTCCTACAGACCTTTATTTTAAAATAATGTACAAAGTGGGACTGATGGATTTCTTACCTTAGAACCTCCCTGAGTATTTTCATTTCTTCCTGTTCAATTTCACTGAATACATCAGAACCCTCTGTCAAACACTCAGGCAACACGCCTGGAAAAAACCAGCAAGATTTATGCATTATTCTAAAGAAAATGATTTTGAGCTCCAATGGGCAGAGAAGAAAATTAAAAAAACCCCAAACCCAAACACAAGAAAATCACATTCACAAAACCAAAGCTATGTAATTCTTCCTCTGAAACTGTTTCTACAAAGGTCCTAGATCCTAGAGGAAAAAATCCTAAATCCTGGTAGGAAAAAGGCAAAGATTTCTGGCAATTAAAGTTTTGACATCTAAGGTTAAGGCCAAACTCTGCATTGACCATGACGTGGCATCTCCTGCAGGCTGCAATTCAGTCATGGCCACCTGAACCATGCCAAATTTAGTTGTTATATGAAAGGTGAAATTTAAACATTATTCTCTGAAAAACACACATACAGTAATAAGGTAAAACAAAATAGTGAAACTAAAGACGTGGAAGAAAGGAGTGGGATTAAAATCCTTTCAGAAGCATCACCAGAGCAGCAAAGTTGGGTGTGGATTATTTTCTCCTTATCTTCTTTCTCATGCATGTATTAGCATCATGAAGGCCTTAACTTGTGCTTTCTTATATGGATTTTTCAGTGTGAATTGCAGAGTAAGCACAGCAGACACTAGAACATCCTTGCCATGCAAGGAGCAGAATTCCAATTGATATTGCCACATTTGAGGAACTGCTCTAACTGCTTTAACTCAGAATTGTCACCAAAATTCTGCAGCAGAAAACTCAGTCAAGTTTCACAGAGAAATTTAGACAAACAGACCTGAAAAATCTGTTAACTTTAAAATACAGAGAGCTGTCACTGAGAGTGCAAGCCAAGGACTAAGTAATGAAATCCCTGTCCCAGTAACATCAACTGGATGTTTTCCAGTAACTTGAACTGGAACAGAACCAGCATTCCACACTCATTTATGAATGGCTTAAAGAGTCATCGAAAGAACACTAAAAACCTGCAGTGAACCCCCACATTCACCACTTCTCACCATTTCTTTCTTTGATGATTCGAATTGCTTGCAGTTGCATTTCAATATTTTTCTGTACCATCATTTTTTTAAACAGTCTAAAATCTTCTGCTGCCAACACTGTTTGCAGAATGGCCTGTGGGAGGAAAGGTATGCACAAAATTAAACCCCCACAGAAATCCTAACCAGCTCAGTCTGTTTGAAATTAGCTTGATTTTTCAATTCTGAGCAGCATGTTTTTAATAATTACATTTCATTCTCCTATCTGTCTATTTTTCCAGATATACAAGAAGAGCTCACGGTCAGGAAAATAACTTGGTGGGTTATGTTTTTAGATCAACATGCCTACAATAACATTATGACAATATTATAATATTATGACAAAACTGGGTTTCCCAGTGTAAGTTTACAGCTGCGGCTGAATTGAAAATTACAGTTTCACCATGAAAGCTTTCCCAAGTTTCATCTCCTGCCAGCTGTGTAAGTGAAAGCATAAAGATAAGAATTAAATCCAGACATTCCTTAATGAAGGCAAATACCTGTGAGGTGTGAGTCTTTGCAAGAGGAGAAGAAAAAGCTTCTTGAAATTTCTCCTCATTAATTCCAACTTCTTTAAGGTAGTCCTCTAGTAATCTCTCCACCTGTAAAACAATACAAGCCTTACCTTCTAAGGTTTTTCCCTGAGAATCATAGGAATTTTTGTCATGGTTGTCTGTTCTTTTCTGTTGTGGTTTTTAAACTCCAAGGAAAATCATTACAATAGCATAACTGATTTTTCTGAACTCAGGCTTCATTTGCTTTCATGAACTGTTCAAAATGAGCATTTTTATTGCTAAATTTGATTACTCCTTAATGTATCGTCTCCAGTTTCCAGGATTCTCACTCGTGTACCTTTCCCCCAGACTCCTGGCTAGTATTCCTCATGGGTTTTTGATCTAAGTAAAAGACTTTTTGCCAGTCTGTGTCTGAAAGGGGTCAGAGCAGAAATGAATGTTGGTTTGTATTTATTCAATCAAAGGTTTTTAATATCATGTATTTTCAAGCCTCATTACAGAAAGA
>NW_008240228.1:6141170-6145196 GCF_000691975.1 Corvus brachyrhynchos
AAGAGTGTGTTAGAAACCTGCATGTATTGTTTTATAGGTATTTAAGCTCCAAAAATCTCCTGTAGTTTTTCCTGATAATTGAAAAATAATTCAAAAGATTTCCCAGAGTCATTAGTGAACAAAATACCAGTTGTGAGTGTTCTCAGGCATCCTGCTGTTTTGTCATTTTAACTTGACAGAAAATAACATTATCAAGCTTACAAATACAGTCTTGAAGGTAGTGGATATGTTAATTTTAATGAAAAATATGTAAAACAGCCTAAGAGCTATAACTGTGTTACAGTTTCTTTTCGGTGTACCTGGTCTTTAGGCATAAAAATGCCTATGACAACTACAACTCACAAGATTTCTAAGTAACACTTGGAAAAATTCTAAATAACAAAGATAACCTGATCAGAAGTTCATCTAAATACTCAACATTTTAAATTGTTTTGCTTAGAAATTTACCATCAATAGTGAATAATGCTCACCAGAGCTTGGTACTCCTGATAAATTTCTGTGTAAGACAACTTGCTTTCTTCTTCATCATCAAAAACTGGGGAGGGGGGAAAGAAAAAACATTTTGCAGTCAGTGTACAAACCACCACAAATTAATTTATGCCCTAAATAGCAAGATTAACCTTTACAGGGTAATATATTTAATCACATGAAAACATAGGCCATGGTTATAAGAGTCCTGTGTTTTTCCAGACACTCAGGCTAAGTATGTGCTTTTGGTAAGTGAAAGTAATAAAGCTGCATAATTTAATATTGGGAAAATCTTCATAATAGACTTGTAAGCAAGTTGAGGATTCAGCAGATACATTCACTACAAAGTAAGTTTTAATACAATAATTACCCCATGAACCTGTGTAAGGTTGTTCCAAGGTAGCAGATGACACATCAAGCAGGAAATTTCGCACTCTCCATGTATTTACATGGAAGATGTTATTTATAAATGACTTAAACCACTTCTTAAAAAATGTCATTCATGTAGTGAGAAGCCAAGGTGATGCAGGAAAATGAGTCCCTGTCTGCATAAAACCAGATAAACCCGAAGAGGAAATGTGGTGCAGTTAAATTATATTTTAATTATATCTCTCCTGATTTAGGAAGAATGGACATTCCTATACTATAGGCCTTATATTTTAATTCATATTAAAATCCCTGACTGGAACTACTCAAGCAAATGATCTCGATGCTGCAGGATAGGTAGAAGAAGCAGAAAA
The DNA here is from genome assembly GCF_000691975.1 of Corvus brachyrhynchos. Taxonomy (NCBI): domain Eukaryota; kingdom Metazoa; phylum Chordata; class Aves; order Passeriformes; family Corvidae; genus Corvus; species Corvus brachyrhynchos. The sequence goes on from NW_008240228.1 coordinate 6,142,379, forward strand.
TCAGAGAAACTGAAAACTAAGGTTTGAAGGGGTTCATTTACATTTTTTTCATGCCAACAACGAAGAGAGGTAATGTAAAACCTGGCAATTAAAGCGGAGGCTTAGAAATAAGTCTGCCTCAATCCCCTTCAAGATTAGCCACTTGGACAAGTCACTTCCCAGGAACATCCTTTGAAGTCATTTGAAAAATGGGAATTCCACTTCAATTGGTGGATGAGCGTGATTTATTCTTCATGTGTACGTGACATCTCTGATGGTGGTGCTGCTCATGGAACCAGTGTAAATACAAATTTAGAGTGACTTTTTGAAGGCATCCAATATCTTTCCCAGCTGTGACAGCCCCAAGGCCACGTCACTCCGAACCTGGACGCAGCGTGAGCTGAGGTGGCACTTCCTAGAGTAGGAGGTACTTGCATCACTTTCTAACACCTCACAGCAGTGCAATGATAGAAATCCAATGACACAGTTCAGGTCCCCCAAAAGCAGAGGAAAATCTGCTTTTTAATCATAATTTGGAAAACCAACATTGCTTGTGGGTTTTGCACAAGGCAAAATTTTTTACGAAGAAATTAAAAGGTTAACAAATACCTAGGATTAAATTCACCTGGTAGGAAAAGTATTATAACCATCAGTCCCATGGCAATCACCGTATTACCAAGCTCAGGAGGGTGAAGACACTTTACAGCCTCTGTTGTCTCCTCCTGGCTGGGGATCCCTCACAGCTCTTGCAGACCCCAACTTTCACCTTGGTTTCTCTGTTCCCTTTTTCCCACCCTTCCTGCCCTGGGGATCCCAAGCAGGGGTGACACAGGGATGTCACCCTTCAGTGACAGCTGGCCTGGCACTGCCAAGGGGATGTTCCTCTTCCTCCTCCCACGGCTGCAGAGCAGAGCAGGAAGCCGGCACACACCGTGCTCTGTCCCCGGGCTCGGGACACAGCGGGATGAGGTTCAGTGCCAAGGAAAGCAAGCTGCAGTCAGCATCTCCTCCCAGCTAAGTGGCTTTAAGAAGTACTTGGAACAGAGGCCTTGGATTTTCTTGAGTCAGGGCTCCTGAATCACACAGTCATTATTCCTTAAGGTTTTGGCACAGTCTTTGGTCGCCCAACAGGAATGAAGAGCTGAAGAACCACGGTATCAAGACAAGCCAGGGGACACAGATGTCATTATTTTCCTATTAAAACTGAAAATCTTGGCTAGCACCCCTCAAATGGGATGATACACACCCATCAATGTGTTAATTTCAGTTTGATGTAAAAGGAAATTAATCAAGCTGTAAAAAATTAATCACGTTCTCAGAAAGAGGGAGAGAGAGAAAGCAAACGCTTACTAACAGATAGAAAACCATTGCAATAAGTTTACAAGTTGAAGTGCAAGGACTTGGCCTAAGTAACTACAGTTCTAAAGTCCTTACATACCGATTACCAAAATCCAAATTGTATTTTCAAGGAATCACAAATTATTGTCAGTTACTCAGACTGTTGCTAATTTGCTTGTCCAGCCCAAAGATTAAATGTTTGGGGAAATGCCGAAGACTCTGTCCTGACAAAGTGTATCAGTACAAACCCAGCAATGGAATCAGCACAGCAGGAAGTGACCATCATGAGAGCCTGCCTCACACTATGTGGAAATTTACAGCGGTTCCACAAATCTTCTTACTGCCAGTAAATTCCCCTCAACCTTCTGAGGAGAAGGGATCATTGCTCCTGAGAGGGATAAATCAATTCCCTCGATACCTAAACCTAGACCCTTTGCATCATAACCAGAATGTTTGGCCCACCCCAAGTTTAGGCAGACTTTCCAGGAGAAAACTTCCAGTCTAGGTTTCTCTAACTCTTCCTAGCTGTGAAGGCTCTAGGAGCTTTCCCTTCCTCTTTTCCCAGTTTTAAGAGGGAAAGGCGTACGGACTCACAACAATCGTGCCTCATGCAAAGTTTGGGGCAGTAGAAATGATTCAGGGAGAAACTGAGAAGCAATTTTTTTTCAAGAATCACGAACAAAAGCTGCCTTTTTTTTCCAAAGGGCTTAGGCACTGCTTTCAGACCTGCCCAAATTGTCATTACTGTGCTACCAGAAGGATCCAGGTGGTTTTTGGCAGCAGAAATTGTAAGCAGCAGAAATAATTTAGCCAAATCTCTACATCAGAAAGTCTATTTCCTCCTTCCCTCTTTGCAGACACAAACCTGCACAGGTCTCCCTCCCCTGGCTACAGGGCAATCCCAGCCCCCCTCACTGCCGGTACTTCTACTTTACCCAGGCTACTATATGTCCCAAATTATGCCTTGATTGCCTCAAGAATAGGAAGGAAGAAGTGGAAGTTTTAACTGGAGTTACTTCCGACCTAAACTCACACACAGGATCACCTACAAAACATCCCCGGTAACCACTGACAGTGCTGACCATCATTTTTTGCGAGGTCCTAAAACTTAGGGGTTTTCACCTCTTAATGGACACCATTCCTGATAATTGCAGGAATTTAACTTTGGGCCTTCTCCTCCTCTGTCCCACGGACCGGATGGCGCTTTCGGTTGCCCTGCCCGGTTTCCTTTGGAAAACTCCTGCCTCTGGGAGAGCTTTGCAGGCCGTGCCGGGGTCCGAGGCGCCGCAGGGTGCAGCGCTCGCTCGGTGTCAGCGGTAAGATCATGCCATAATCCCAGGACGAGCTAATGGATACAAATGGCACGTTCTGACGCACGGCTCGCGCAGGGAACACCGCGGCCCCGGGGAGCGCCCGGCGGGAGCGCGGCCGGAGGGGCCGAGTGCGCGCTCCTGCACAACCCCGGGGGCCGGAGGGGCGGCCCCGCCACACGGCCGACGGC
>NW_008240228.1:6145512-6162132 GCF_000691975.1 Corvus brachyrhynchos
GGGAGTTCGGCTGGCAGCAGCCCGCAGCATCCCCGGCCGCCTGGCGCGCGGGTCCTCCACAGCACTGGAAAGAGAAGGAATTAGTAACTACGGTGCTTGGTAGTCACCAGCGCTGAGGGTAATGGAGCACGGGAACAGGAGGTTCAACCAGGCTGCGGCTTCCCCGTGCTTGGGGATAGCCGGAATATGAGGGACACGGCCCTGAGAAGCCGCGTTGCACTGGCCCTGTGCCCTCCGGAGATCCCCAATTGTTACAACGCCTCTCTCACTCAGTTTCACAGTACAGTCCAGGTTGGGCTTATATATTTAAATTTTATAAAAAATTATCCCAGACGATGGAAAATTCCTGTTATCCCTTATTTTATCACGTGCAGAATGCAGTGACATTGTGGAGCAAACAAGAACACACGTGTTCTTTGTTAGCTGTTGAAGTTGGTGCTCTAATTCTAATTAAAATCACTCATCGGGCCTTCATAAGAACACGGATAATTTGTAACTTAGTAATACTGTAAATACCCTACAGTGCTAGAATTGGGAAATAATTTACAAGGCAATAGGTGGGAAAGTTTACATTAACACTTAATTATTTGGGTATTTCTTAGGGCTGCTGGTTGTGGCACGTTCCTTTTCTCCACTAAAATTAAGGTAATTTCTCTCACTGTCCTCGTCTCTTACACTGCTGACAAACTGAAAAGTTTTTCCAATGTTTCAATGTATGTTCTTCCCAATACTGGATGATTGCTTGCCTTACTGGTGCATGTCACTGGTAAGTTAAAAAAAAAAAAAAAAAACAACAAAAAGCCCAACCCAAAAATAACCTCTTCATCCTTTTCAAAATATTTTAATGACCACAAACAGTGGCAGTTCCAGTTTGTTACATCAGGCTTTAGCTTGCTCAAGAAAAACTCTTGTAGCCATTAATGAGATTTTACAAAAAGCACAAAGTTTCAGTGCTGGGTGAAGGTTAATTTCTTTTATCACTAATTTTTCTCAAAGGTAACAGTTCTATGCTCTCAGAACTGCAGAGAAGTACCTGATCACCATTTAAATAAGAATCTGCACTAGAAAAACTTCAAATTTTCCTTTTGCAAGCCACTTTTTTTCACCATCAGCACTTCCATTTCTACAGCCAGTTTTGTGGTCTGATAGCATCAATAGTATGACAGGATATTCACTTCCTATTTGTTGCATCAAAAGTTAAAGCATTTCATCACAGTTACAAGAAAAAGTTGCTGCAGTAATGACTATGAGGAAATCTGTCCACTGTAATCAAATCCATTTTATCACCTCACAGGAAACTGCCTGATGTTATCGTGTTCTGTCCGTGGATGCCAGGGGGAACACTGGAGCTGGGGTTTTAGCTGTTAGTAATACAAAAGATAGAGCAGGAAATGCTCCCTGTCTTAGTTACAAAAAGCATTTATTGCTTAATTTTCTGTCTTCTCTGAGCAAGTTGCTACTTCAGACATTTTGACATATATACATACATATACACACACACTAACAGGCAAATTTTGTCAAGCCTTTCCAGTCTCCGTGTTCTACTGAATTCTTTATGTCAGAACCCAACTCTCTTCACATCCAGTGCACAATAATAAAGAAGTTTGAAATTCCAGAATCTTGAGAATATCTGGCTTCTTTCTGGTGAATGCCATTTTTGATTTGCTAAATTTATAAATTTCTTTATCTATGTATAAGTAAAGAGGCAAGAAGTGAGGCAGATGAGCTTTTTAGCTATTGCCAAAGGTAGTTTTTACATAGCTTTAAATTTCTTCAGTGTGGATAATTTTGTAGATTTTGAGCAATTTAAAGGACATTGCAAAAGTGCAATTCCCAGATTAACTGTTAAACAGTATTATTTTTAATTACTCTTTTGCTTAGGCTTTAACTCTCCCATCCACCTAATTTGTCTTGCTACTGCAACAGCTATAAATATTTTTACCTTAGTAAACTTAATACTTCTTTTCCAGTTTGTTTTTATAAGTTTTAGTTTGGGAGGGATTTTTAAAAATAAATCTGACCTCAAGGAGAGCTCTGAGCTCAAGCTTCTGAGAACCTGTGGTGCAAAGACCTTTCCTTTCAGTCCAATAGAAAGAATTAAACGTGACTTCTGTATAAAAGATTGAAAGTTAAAATACTAATCGGTTTGGGTTTATTGGCAATCATTTAGTGTGGAGATTTTTTGGTTAAATATGTTATACTTCAGGGACTTCACTGTACTTTAGTCAAAGCTAAAATAGAAGAGAAATTGGTTCTGAGCATGCAGACACGTTGAAGAAGTGCTTAAAAGTCAAGTAAGGAATTGTGAGTTGTCTTCATTTTCCTCCCCTTTGGGATATTGAGCTCCTGCAGGAACTTCTAAAGATCTTCCTATTTAGGTCATTTTCTTTCACTTTATAAAGCTGTTCTTTTCTCTTGTGACTTGAAGGTTTTATACAAATGTAAGGCTGTTTCAGAGAATCCATTCTGCCTGAGAGGCCATTCCTAATATAATTTTCTAATAATAAGCATATGCCATTGCTTTTCCTATAATCATGCTTCTTAGCTAAATTATCTAATCTTAAAAGCATCTCAAGTGTCCAACATCTAATGCTTTCACTTTATGGCTTGTGAAAATAAGAGATACTGGAACTACAAGAATATTTTTTTCTCACTTTTAGGTTTTTTCATTTATATACTTGCCACAAACTATGCACGTTACCCACACATTTATGCAAAAGTCTATCCATAAATTTGATTTCGTATATTTTTCTGAAGCAAATTTTGCTCTTTATTTGCCAACAACAGGATTTATTCCCATATATACTTTTCATAGGGATTTTCTCCACACACATTGACCAGGTGTTTTAGTAATTGCTGCAGTGCTTTTACCATTATTTTTCCTATGGTGTCTGCACCTCTTGAATTCTAAAAAGCCTTGTAACGATGTAGATTTTTCTGTCCAATTCCAGCTGATTGTTATTGATGGAAGATGAACTACAGCAAGGTGAAGTCTATGGTTTGATCTGAAGCCTGAGAGCTTTGTTATTCTAATCTCTTCTGGCATGGAGTTCTGCAGCCATGAGCAGGTTAAAAGGGGAAAAAGAAAAAGCCTCCTGACCTTTCCTTGGAAATGGAGAGTTTCACTGAACCAGGAGAGGCAGCATCTGTGGAGCATGAAATGTTATCAAAAAGGGTATGAGATGGTGAGAAATAGTAAAATACATTGCCAGATGCATGGGCATTTTACTCATTGCAGAATACAAGTGGGAGAAAGGGAACATGGCTGCCACAAGTCCATGATAATAGTTAAAAAAGAAAAAATTATAACCTTCAGTTGTGTATGGATTTTGGGGAAAGATCTTGTCTATTTCTGAGCTCAAGAGACTTTCTGCACAAGTCCCAGCTTCCTCTTTTGAATCTCTAACACCTTCAGCCAAGTGTCATGAAAGTTGAGCAGAAAGACTTCTACACACAAACTCATTCACTTTCTCTTCAGTTTTTACCACTGTGAGAATTATGCATTTTTAATTTCATTTTAGAACTTCCCTTAAAAAGGACTCCTCAATATTAGGATTACTGAAGTGCTACCTGAGGATATATGGGGAGTGGAACTAGAAGAGGTCTGAAGGCTCCCCAGCCTTGGGGTTTCCTTGACTGCACAGTGCAAGAGAGAATTTATTTGAGACATGAGTTTGGTTTGAGTCATTTAGTATTACCTCAGGGGTTTGGCTTTCAAGAAGGCATTTACAGACAAAAGTGCTGGGTCTGAGGGCTCTGGGGAAGAACTGGAGTTTGTATTTCTGAGTTTTATTACCCACATGTTTCAGTTGCCCCCAAGAACTTTGGCTAATTGCATTGTATTGTTGATTATAAAAGCCAAAGAAAACCCCCCAAGAAAGACAATGCACTGGAGTGCCTCACAGAAACTGTGCTTTCTACTGCTGAAACAAAAAAATCAATTGGATGTTCAAGAAAGAAATACTTCCATGGAGATACAGATGGAAGTGCTTTGTACAGAACATCATCTGTCCTGTTTCATGGATTTCAGACGTATAGGACTTGTAGCAAGTTGGATATTGGAAGAATTATGCAAATTAGATTAGCAGAGATATGCTGGAGAGCAGAAGTTTATCCCATTTTCCAGGGTGTGTTATCTGGCTCCCAGGTGCAGAAGGGACTCCACGCTCACAGCTCATGCTCTTGCTGTGCCAGCTCACTGATGTGATGGACCCCCATGTCCAGGGTGACACAGGAGTGTCAGGGTGACTTGTTTTGAGATCTGAGCAGAGCCCAGGAATTCCAGACTCCTCACACCACACATTAACTCTCATCACTGCTGCAATTGGCCTTCCAGCAACTTGCGGGTTTCAGGGGCACTACTCCATAAGGGGTTTTGCCACCTTAGCCAGCACTGGGAAGAACGGAGGTGCTGCTGTGGTGCTGCTGCTTCCCTCTCGCTGTGGTATTTCCTTTTTATTTTCTAAGGTGCCATCTGCTCGGGCTCATAGCGGAGGCTCTGGAACAGAGGAAGAGCTGAGGTGTGTTGGGTGTGGCCAGGAGCTGCTGAGCTGTATCTCCCTGAATATCTGGATACAGCTGCCACACCAGTAGGTGTGACCTCAGGAAGGCACAAAAAACAGAGCTGAGGGATGAAGAGTGGAGCTTTTCTCAGGTTAAATGATAGCAGCATAAGTAGTGCTGCTCCTGTTCTTACTTGGAGAACACACCGTAGAATTTCCGTGTGTGCATGGTTTTCATTAAGTTCTGTGTTACTTTTCATAGTTGATTTTTATGAAAGCACCATGAGTTAGTTATTAAGTAGTTTGTATTTGTGGACTATGGGATTTTTACTTGTGCTTTAATGTTATGATTAAAAAAAAAACCAAACCAACAGTTTGGCAACTATGCTTTTATAGAATTTTCACTCTCAAATGATGCTGTGTGTGACTGTGGGTTATTTTGTGACTGGATCATGGATTACCTCACAGTGGAGTTCAGAGCTGGGGCCTGTGCTGTCATTGCATAGGACGTATTTCACCCCCTGCGTGTCTTGCTCATGCTTTTTAACCTTGAAAAACTTCCCAAATATATCAAGTGTGTAAAACTTGTCACCAGTCTTTACAAAGGTGTGAACAAGCAGGCTAGGCAGATTTAGTAGGAAACAAAGACAGCGAATGAGGTGAAATGAGTAGTACAAAAAATTGTGATTTCAAAGTAGTGTAACGATGGAAGGTGGACAGTGGGAAGTTACTGCTGCACAAAGCTTTATGCCCTGGCTTCTTCTGTCCAGTCCTAGTTCTACTTTCCGGAGAGGAGTGAAAGCCACCCCTGCTTTCAGCTGAAGGGGTCAGAAGTCAGCCATGAGCTTTTGTTTTCAGTAGCCTGCAGGGAGAAAGGCTGACTGGACAGCCTTGGAGATAAACCGCTGTCCCCAAAATGAAGGAGCTTTGGGGATCTTAGCAGACCAAGATTATCACTCCTTGTTTGTTGGTGGTTAGGGCTCTTGGGGTTTTATTGTCTTGGGGCTGGGGTTTTTGGGGATGGGGTGGTGATTATCATGTTTTCTTAGCCAGTTCCTGGTATTGGTTCCTCAGAGCTCAGTGTCTGTTTGGAAGTGTTTGCCCTATGTTTCTCTGCGAGGTTTTACGGAGTTCTCCTGGTTTGCATATGCCCACGGTGGGCTGGCAGACGGGGCTCTGAGGCTCACGGGGTGAAGCTAATCCGTGCTTTTGCACTCTTGGCAGAAATCCTGGCAGGACTTTACGCTATGAGGAGTGTTGGATGGAGGACAAGGGTTGGGGGGAGGTTGGAAATTGCATTTAAGACTCTGCTGGGAGTCTTAATACCGGTAATGTGTTCACAGTGATAAAGTAGGAAAAGTGCTTGTTGGGAAAGCTGACAAGAGACCAGCCAGATCCATTTTGGAGCTAGGGATCAGAAGGCTTCTTCCTGACACTTTGCTTGGCTGGACAGGCTTAGTTCACTATTTTAGAGCAAACAACAAAGCAGCTCTGCATTGTGGTGCCAGTGTAGTAATAGAGCACTTCCTGTACTTGGAATTCAATTTTACATTCCCTGCAGAAATACACATGGTTTTCACTGAAATAAATAGAGTTTAGCATGTTTGGTATTAATATCACTGGCTCCTTGCTGTTTGTATGCATTTTTGTGCCAGAATACTTTTATATGAGAAAAATATGTCCTGAAAGCTTTTGTAGGGATGAAATGCCATACTTTTTACTTGGAAAATGCCTCCAGAAGGTCTTGTGTGGTGTTGTGTATTAATCTATACTAGGATGGAGTGATTCAAACTGACCTTCACAAAGTGTTTAGCTGGGTGAACACTTTTTGTGGTAGGGTTTTCATTTGTAAATCCAGGATGCCAGAGGGAATAAGGGATGGGAAAGAGAAGTACTTCCAGAGTAGCAAACTCTGAAGGTGAACCAACATGAAGGAATGAGATAAGGAAGTCATTGAGCAAAAGGTTCAAGTGAATTAAGTGGGTTTTTCTGCCAGGCCTTCACTGTTCACCACAGAATACATGAGTGAGGAGGTCTGACACTAAGAAGTCGGGACAGGGAGCTTGGAAAGAGAAGGTGACAGTTTGTGACAGGCTGAGTGGCGTTTGGGTTGGCTAGGAGCAGGTGACTGGAGATACACAGGGCAAGGGTTATTTTCTTTCAGGTGCATATTGAGTGAAGTGTACTGCTGATGGCATACAGCCGCAAGATAAACACCAACATCTCAGTTGCAGGTCTGCATCTTTGGGTGTGCACAGGCATTGAGAGCTGGCAGATAGCAGGGCTGAGAGATTTGTTATCAGGGCCCAGTCGAGCACTTGCTGCTCCTCAGGGCTCAGCCAGTCCCTTGCATAAGGCTCTTTGAGTCTAATGCCAGTCCTGTAAGTACAAAGGACATCGGGGCTCTACCGGTGACAGCAGATCCCAGAGCAAACTCCCTGGACTGCTGAGGAGGCAGGTTGGGTGGTAAAGCACCAGGAGGACTGCAAACTAAAGTACAGCTCTGAGGCATCAATATCAAAGTCAGTACCAGCTTACTACGCCTGCAAATCCCCACTCTGTAGCAGAAGCAGATGTGTGATATCGTGCCAGTTACTGACTGCATCATATAGCTTCAGATCGTTTCAATAAGCAGTAACTGAGCTCAGTGCAATTAATTTGTTCCATTCCCCTATGTGGGCACACCCTGGAACAGAAGCAACTCTTAGATTTTCAAATCAGCAGTTCTCTTACGAGATTTTATACACGACACTTTCAGAATTTCTCATATGCCATTTCCTCGTATACTTTTGCCATGTCAGGGAACTTTTGTTTTAACATGCTTTCTCCTTTTCTGCTCATAATGTGGTATATCATAATAAATCTAGTTTATTTCTGAAATCTTTCTTACCTGGAATTATTTCTGAGGATTTTTTCCCATTTTCATCTTTTGAATCAAAGCATTTTTATGTTGGTCTTTACTGCAAATCAGCACTGTTATTTTTGTGAAAGATTTGGTAGACTTTTTTATTGCTTTGTGGAGGTGGACATTTAATTACGTAGTTTTATGTTTAGCCAAAATTACACAGAGGTTTGGAAGCAACAAGGCCTGTTTGGATCCACATCAGCCTAATAAAAAATCTGTAGAAATACTTTGTGCAACTTTCTGGGCCTTATTTGTAGGAAAAAGTACCAAGTTTAATTTCCCTTGAAGTTGAATAGTCACCCTCAAGCTGTCTACTCCTATGCATATATATATATTAAAAAAATCCTCACGGGGGCACTCTTGGTTTAAGCACACTGTAGAGGAGGTGCAGTTTCATCTTGATTTTCCTTTGTAGTACACTGACAAAAAAAAAGCTTAAGGAGCTCCTAGAATGACTTTCAAGTCACAGTTAAAAATAAGCTAAAATAAGTGTTACATAAGGTAAAGGAGCTTCAATTTTGTAATTCTGGTATAAAGTAAATCTAGTTATATAATCTCTACCGCCATAATTTTGACTTTCACTTAAAATAGGGTCATAGTAGGAATGAAAGGTCATTATTTAGAAATTTGGGGTTTAGTTGACTTACCTGTATCATCGTTTTTCTTATTTCTTTCGCAACCACTACTTTCTTTGTGTGTAGAAGCAGGGGAGAACTAAACTGTCACTGTATGTGATGTTGTGGCTTTCCTGCTGTGACAGATTCTGATGTATAACCCACAGTGACAGGGAAAACCGAGATACCTATGGGAAGAATTTATTTGGTAATTTGGAGGAAGCTTCCTGCTTGTGTCCATTTCCCAAGCCCTCGATAATTGAACTGAAATTATTTCTAAGTTTGTTTGCTGTTAAGCTTCTTGACCAGTTGGATTTCTCTTTGTTATCATTAATAATAAGCACTGGAAGAATTATTAGTTGTTCAAAGAGCAGACATATAAATATATTAACAATCATAACAATACCATCACAAAACAGCTCAAGAAAAATTGGCAGAAAGGGAAGAAAATTACATTAAACACCTATTTTTTCTTTTTTTGTCTTGCTGCAAGAACATTTAGTAGGTAAAACTGAACTATGTCATGGGCTCTTGAGTGAGGAATTCCTTGGAAGAAACAAGCCTTGTATTCTTCACAAGAAGGATTAGCAGTTCCTAAATGCCTGACTAATTTCTTAAACACAGTCCACGTCGCTGTTACAAAGGGAACTACAGAACTCCCAATACTTCACTGTTCCCTGCTTCCACTTAACTGCATCAGGACAGAAGCACTAAAAGAAAGAACTAGACAGGGCAGAAGATCTGAGCTCGGAGCAGTTATGAAGTCAAGTCAATCTGAATCATTTGCAATGTGTATTTCCACTCAGTGTAGAAGGATCAGCCCTGAAATGTTAAAAAAAAAAAAAAAAAGCCTCACAAGCTGGAAGCATGTCAGTCATCTTTTTAATGGAAGTATGGATGAACTGGAGGAAGTCTCCAGGGAGCAGGGGTGGATAATTTGAGTCAGAGGTTACTCGTGGGCTATTTCCACTGTTAGTACACAAGCCCTCTGCAGCAGCCTCTGCTTTCTTGCCAGCAGCTCCCTGTTCTCTGTGCTCCACAGGCACCCAGGCTGGGAGCTCCAGCTCCAGCAGGGATCTCATCAGAGGCAGGAGACCTCTCCATGCTTTGGGATAATGATTATTATTACTGCCAACACCCCTTTTGGGTGACTGTCAGCCTCAACTATAGCACGAAATTGGCTCTCCTCGTACGTTAATTAATTTTGTTTGTAAAATACTCCTCTGAGGGAGAGGGAATAAATGTTACCATTAAGGACTTAAATAGGCTTTCAGATGAAATACCATAACCAGCTGCAGGTCAGCAACAAACCATTCTTTGTTAAGGTGTTTTCCTTTTGCAGAGATACAGCCTGAATAAGCTGAATAATCTCATCCTTTTAAGGCGGACTGTTAAGGTAGACTAATTCTATGATCAAAAATATCCTATAGATCATAATAGCAGAAAGAATTAAATTTCAAACTATTCATTATTGTAGTAGAACATTTTCTGTGTGCAAAGGGCTACAATGTTCTTCTTACTTTGTATATCAAATATATCTATTATATTTTAATACTTTATATATTTTTGACCTGTTACTAATATTTAAAAGTAATAACCTCAAGAAAAATTAAACCTTCTCTGGCCCACACAAGAATTATCAAGTGCCAAAATCAAGACTGATATACATAGAAATCAGAATTCTAATATTACCCAGGTCATTAAAAAAAACCCCAAACAAATCATAGACTCCTTTAGATTGGAAAAGATCTTTAAGATCGAGTCCAACCATTCCCCCAGCCCTGCCAAGGCCACCATTAAACCGTGTCCTCAAGTGCCACATCTGCATGGCTTTAATCCCTCCGGGGATGGGAACTCCACCACTCCCCTGGGCACCCTGCTTCAGTAGTAATTTTAGGTAATTGCTGATTAATATTAGCATTAATAATCAGGAGTGTGTTAAATTGCTTCATAATAGATTTTAAAAAATCCCAAACAATTGACATCTCAGTACAAGCCTGAAATTAGAAGGAAATTTAGTATTTTGCTGAACCATCCTTTGACCTTTCAGCCACTGTACACTGCTATACCCTTAATTCAGACATTGTGTTACAGAGTGGAATGTAGAAATCATTAAGAACTTCAATATTGTATGACCACCTTAGGGAAAAATAGAGCATTTTATAGGTACATGAAGCTGGCAAGAAAAATCCACCTGAGGGAGATATTTTGGCAAAGGAAAGGAATGGAAAGGAATAGGCAGGAAATAGCTGTTGATGGCAATTGTTTGGAAAAGCCTAAACAAAATGACCAAATGTCACTGTAGGTTTTAGCAGAAGAAAAACTACCTGTCGTAGAAAAATACTTCAATAAGAAATTTTAAAGGGTGGTACATTTGGGTTAAAAAATGGCATATTTTCCAGGGATGAACAGGAATAGGTAAGAATCCCAATTTTGTGTTCATCGCCAATGAAATTCACAATTCAGCCGGTATCACAGTGAATTGAACCCTCTGGACTTAATGCAAACGAAGGGGTCACACAGTTAACAGTGGTGTCTGAAAGAGGTGTGAGTGAGCGGGTTGTTCCCAGTTTCAGGTGACTCAGAAATCCACCCTCTTGCAAGAAGCTTCATCAGGAATGCTATCTAATAAGTGTAATTACTATTTTTTAAATCCAGCATTAATTATTTTTTTATGACCTATGGTTTTTTCTGTTAATTAGTTCATATATTTTAATATCAGTCTTTTTAATGTAATGCTGTAAATAACTTGTGTTTTCTTGTTCTATAAGCTTGTCAAATGATTTTTCCAAAGGCAAAATAGGGATATCTTAAAAGCTTTTAATTGTTTCACCAGTATTTCATGGAGAGAAAAGCTGTTTTCAGACGTAAATAATTTGACAAATAACCAGGGGTAAAATCAGACGTGAAAATGAATAGGATAATCCTGAGGAAGGGAGCTCAGAAGAGCAGGGGTTTGAACTGGAATGATTCTACTACAGCTGCATTCTTAGTGCTGTATATTTTTTCATAACTAAGTCCATGTACACAAATGGAAATCTCAAAGACAAAATGCTCTCCACCCAGTTCATTATTTCCTGACCTTGGGAAGATCCATCTCCAGCTGGTGAGGAATGCCTCTCTAATGAGACATGCTAACATCAAAGGTGATGCAGGGCTCTGGAAATTAATAACCTCTCCTGAGCTCAGAAATCTGGGTCTCATGGCAGCACTGCCCAAGCTACTGGGGTCAAGTGACATCAAGACTGCAAAAACGTGGGTGAAAGTAGGGAGGCACCAGCAAGAGTCCACGGCAAAGGACAGGGAGCCAATTACCAGGAATGTGGTGCTGTGTGAGGGAAAGCAAACTTAATGTCATAATAAAGCACAACTGAGTCAAATGGAGTTTTAAGAGGTACAAAAGTCTTTCCTGGGGATACAAAACCTCTTCTGTTTTGTGAAGCTGAATGGGGAGAGTTCTCCATGCTGAAGGAAAACACTAGAGAAGAAAATCAGCTCAACATTTCGGTACATCAGGGATCTGAGATGGCCTAGCACTGTTGATACAATTCCAGTATCCTGCTTTCCTAAGCCACGGATCTGCAGATCCGCAGGCAGCTGTGACTGCTAACAATGAGCAGCCTGGGCTGCACTTTGCTCCTCATCAGAGGAAATGCAGAGCGTGCTCTGTAATTCATCTTTCTGACCCAGTTCATAAGAAACACTGCTCGCACTGGCAGGATCTCGTCCGACAGAAGGCATGTCAGCAAGAGCTTTTGCTCAGTCTCACTCCACTGGCCACAACAGAAGTGAGTACCAAAGCTATTGTCCTGGTAACTGCTGTTCTTGCTGTAATACTCAACGCTTGCTTTTAGGAAAATAACAATCTATTTCCTTTGTATGCAGCAAATAACAAAGGGAAATTCACAAACAGCATTATTAGGCAGTGTTGTAGTTCACAGATGACAGTCAGAAACAGATAAATGTTTTATTGGCTAAACAGGAAAAAGAGCTGAATTGTAATACTAAGTTCAAATGAATTTTCTTTGAAAAGGAGTATTTCTCTGACACCCTTTTAAGAGTTTAAACCTGTGGAAATACTTAGGAATGGCTGTTAAGTTTAAAAATCAAGATAAATACTTGGTTTATTTCTGATCACATCAGCTGGCCTGCCACAGTAACATTCTTCCTGCCTGTTCAACTGATTGAAGAGAAACAAAAAGCTGTAGGCTCCTCCCTCCTCAGAGGAATGCCAGTATTAAATATGACACTTTTACTAAATGTTTCATCTTTTAAGTACTGTCCATGTAGTCCTGGAAGGAAAGTGTGGACATGTTAGGTAGGCATGGCTAGAAATGGTCAATAGCTGTTCTTGCAATGAACGCTGTGCCTGACAGGAAATTCTGATGCATTTGACACTGGTACCCACTACAGGGTATTCTTTGTCTGCTGTCTCTGTACTAATTTATTGCTACTTGCTACAATTGGACGCAAACTGTAAAATGTCTGGGATCTGTACAAAATCTTAAATGGTCAACACCGACTTTCCCCAAAGCCCCTGTGGTTTTCTTCTTAATTTTTCACTCAGAATACCCTCATTTTGAGGTTACTTACAATTTTCTCAGGAAGTTCCCTTAAAGTTGATGGGGAATTTTGGTCACATCAGAGCAGATGCTGTAGCAGAGAAGACATCTTCAAGAATTGCTGTGGAATTTTCAGTTCTTTATTCATGTTACAGAGGGATTTCCCCTGCTTTCCACTCCTGTGGAACAAAAAGTAACTTGTAGTCTACTGTATTTGTGGGACCTGTAGGAATTCCTAGCCATACTTAAAAAGGTTCAACCCCTCAGTGCCCTTACTCTTCTCTTTATTGCCCCATCTATTCCTATAGTCTTGGTTTGATAGGGAAACGGGATTCTCTGGGAGAAACACAGGACAAGAAAGGTGGCTGTCCTTGTTACTGGCTTGCAGTTTTCACTAGGCACTGTCCTATGAAGTCAGCCCATATTCAGAACATTCCAGTTTTTGCTGTGGTTTCATAATCCTGCTGAGGATCCCAAACATCCACACTTGGTCCCTGTTTTTCCTGTTTTCTGAAGTCCCATCAGGCAAAGGCCGTCAACCCAGCAGTGCTGACTGGGAGGCAGAGCCAGCAACGAGAGCAGCGTCACCTCTTTCCTTTGCTCGTGCACAAGAGGAAGAGAAAACCACTGCGTCTTGCATCAGCTAAAAAGGGCAGGTTGGTTGTAATCTACTCCCCAAACTGTCCCCTCCCTTGCCTCACTGCAGGCAGGGCTGACCCAAAGTGTTCTGACAAACCCTGACAAGGTAAGAGGGGCTGTACATGGCTACACTTTCTTGCTTTCTGCAGATTTAAGGCATCAGGTTGTGTTCTAGTCATTCTTTTTCAATTTTTATTTTGCAATAGCAGGCACAGGAAATGATGCTACAGCAAAAAAAGGTCACTGAGAAGATGAAGTAACTGTAATTTGCAGATCTGGGATACAGGCACAGATAATTTATAATTTCGATGTCTTTTGTGTAGAGTCTTTGTGGTACATAGGAGATGCAAAAGAAAAGAGATGGGGATGCTTTAGCTGTGCAAGAACAAGCACTGCTCTTCAAACAACAAGGTTAAATCTCTAAATCTGTTTTTTTCAGAAGCAGTAGGCCACACTCTGTTTTAAATACTGATGGCGCTGTTCTAGAAAAGGAGATGTTCTCTACGCATTTTTTCAAATTATAAAAAGGATATTTTTTTTAGTTACAAAATATTCCTGAACGTACATTCTTAGAACAGTTAAAACTATTAAAACTTCAGTTTTATAATAATGTTTCTTCTCTGTTTCTGGGTCAGCTAACTTCAGCTGTCAACTTCCTCAGCTGGTACCAGATTCTAGTAACAGTTCTGGGATTTACCACTCTTAAGTGCAGTCATGAAACTTTCTTTTAGGAGCCTTCCCAGGTAAAAAGTGCTAAAACAATGCAGCCAAATATATCACAAGCTACAGGTTACAGTAATGCAGCCCTGTAGAACTGTGACTTCTAAGTATTTCCTAGAACAATCCTCCTGGGACTCCCAACAGCCACGCTAAAAATGAAAGCCTTCCGTATTCAGTTCAGGATCAGAGAAACAACTCAAAAGACAAACATTTTAATTCATTTTAAGGGTTGTCTGTCAAACAAGGGCTCAGCAATCAAAGGCTGACAGCTTCCTGTCCTAGGGCAAGTTGTCTCACCTCGCTGAGGTGGCTGCAATCCAGGTTCTTCTGGCTCTGACTCCACTGCAAACATCTGCCCTGGCAGCGGTTCATTCTGGTTGGTGTCTGTGTGTACCTGAAAATGAGGTAATATTCTCACACTTGGTGGGACAAAGTGGAAGCCACTTAGAAGAAACTTTAGAGCTTCTTTACAGCTTTTCAGGGCTCTTAGTCTTGGGGAAAAAAAAAGTAAAACCCAACCCAAACCAAAACCGAAAACAAAACTCCTCTGACTGTGTCTGGATAACTTTACCGAAATTTTATCTTGTACTAATCTCCAGTTCAAATAGGGAACTGTAAATCATCCAAGATAAAACAGCTGACAATGCATGTTGTATCTAAAATGTAGCAGTCTTTCTGCAGGAAGAGTGAGCAACAGCCATGCTGAGCACACAGGCCAACTGCACGATGTGGATGGAAGCAAAAATACTTACAACCGTTTAATTGAATTTTTAATGCTAGGGAATCTCAGTGTAAAATGGTTTCTGTGAGCCAGCTGCTGTTACTACTACATGGGCTATCAGCTTCTCCTGGCCGGTCTCTAATTCCTAGAAATTGCTTTATGCCAAAGTCATTACTGCCTAATTAGAGCCCGCAAGAAACAAGGGGATGAGCCAGGGAAGTTCCATGGCACTGAGGGCACAATCGCATGTTTACAGACTGCTGCCAGACACAGGGAGCGGAGCGGTTGGTTGGTCAGGCTTGTACAAAAATGCTTTTGTGGCTGCCTTTAAGGGCTGGGAATTTATTGGCAGTTATTTCACCCATGGATCACCAGGTTCTTATTCAGAACCAAGACTGCAGAGTTTTCCTTTGCCCTTCCTTATTTCTTTTGTTTCACAGGAGGGCTGAGTTCACTCTAGAGATCTGGTTTGGAAGGGAAAGACCTGATTTTTGCTGAAAAAATACAGTTGTGAGAATCAAAGTCATTTAACTATGCAACATTGTTTAAATTTTAAAAAACCTTTAGAATGCAAAAGACAGACTAATATTGCAAGGCCCATAATTTATTTTTCTAATCTGTTACGTAGGCATTCTTCATGGAAAACAGGTCACAATTGGAATTAGTTTTTTTCCCAATCTTGGACATTAGGAAAAATGTATATCCAGTACTTGGGTTAAGAAAAGCCTAACCTGTTTAGTTGTTACTTGATTTTTTTTTCCCAAACCACTTAATTTCAGTCACTTCTATTGCAACGTTTTGTGGGGTTTTTTGTTCTTTTTCTTTTTTTAATTGGATGTGCAAAACTAAAGGTATTTGAAAGAATGCTGCTGCACTTTAATTTATACCACACGGAAGAGAAGCTGGATTTAGTTTGAGATTTTGTGAAATGCTTTGTCAATGAACCACATAATGTATTAAGCAGAAATATCCATGCATATTAATGCAGGATTGAATACTGGAAGCACAAGTAGCAGGAGAAGGCTCAGGGAAGGGACAATGGATCAGGCCAGCACACTGGTTGTCATCCTCTGATTCCCCACAAAACCCTTCCAGAAAGTTGGGGTTTGCCTTAACGTGTGTGCGTCTGAATTCCACCTCCTGAGGAGAAAACCTGTGCTGCTGCTGCTGCATTCCACTTCCTGAGGGGGGAACTTGCCGTGCTTCTGGATTCCACCTCCTGAGGGTGAGAGTTTTTCCCCTCACGGGCACCTTTATTCCCAAAAAGGGAGATGGAAGAACATCTCGCTCCTGCACCGACTTTCTCCCTCACGGGCAACTTTATTGCCCAAAGGAGAATGAAAGAGCATCTTTTCCTCCCACACTTTCCCCCTCATGGACACCTTTATTCCCTAAGAGGGAAACGGGAGGTCATTTGTGTCCCACACCGAGGTTTTTCCCTCACAGGCACCTTTATTCCCTAAGGGGGGAATGGAAGAGCATCTCCCTCCCTCACATGCTTTTCCCCTCATGCGTACCTTTATTCCCCAAAGGGGAAAGGAAGAGCATCTCCTTCCCGCCCTTTTCCCCTCACGGCCCCCTTCATTCCACAAGAGGTGATTGGAAGAGCCTCTCCCTCCCGCGCTTTTTCCTTCCCCCCCTTACGGGCACATTTATTCTTCTAAGGGAAATGGAGAATATCGCCCCTGGGCTGAGTTTTCCCCTCACGGGCACCTTTATTCCCCAAGAGGGGAATGGAAGAGCATTTCCCTCCCGCCCACACTTTTTTCCTCGCGGGCACCTTTATTCTTCTAAGGGAAATGGAGAATATCCCTCCGGCGCCGAGTTTTCCCCTCACAGGCACCTTTATTCCCCAAGAGGGGAATGGAAGAGCATCTCCCTCACGGGCACCTTTATTCCCCCACAAGGGGCATTGGAAGAGCATTTTCCTCCCTCAGGAGCACCTTTATTCCCGGAG
>NW_008240228.1:6162424-6176581 GCF_000691975.1 Corvus brachyrhynchos
TGGGGGAGCGGCAGGAGAACAGCTGGGGAGGGGTCGGGAGGCGCTCCGGGAACGGCGAGGGGAGAGCGGAGAGCGGAGCCTGAGGGGAGCGGCCAGCGCGGGGGAAGGGCGAGGCTGCAGGGCCGGGCGGCGTGTGCTGGTCCTGCCGCTCTCTGGCGTCGTAGTTTAGTGGAAAAGGGAAGGGATAGAAAAGGGAACTGATTTAAAATAGCCCCCGATCCCTCCGGGGGCCGGTTCCCTGTCGGTGCCATTGCACCGGGGGGCAGCGGGGCTCTGGTGCAGCCGCAGCCCGGGGGGCTTGGCTGCGAGCGGGGCGGGGGTCGCTGCCCTCGCTGCTCCCCTCGCCCGGGGTTGGGGCTTTTTGTGTGGGGAAGGGGCAGGATGAGCTTGCGGAGTTTCGCTGGAATCCTTCCTTTCTGCGGCGCTGCCGCTGCTGAAGCAGATCTTTCCTTCCTCTCTTTTTTTTTTTGTCTGATGCAGAATCCCAGTAGCTAGGCAGCCTCCCTCTTTTCTTTCCTTCCTTCCTTCCACCCCTTCGCTATGTAGGAAGGGAGAGGCATCAATGGAAAGGCTGAAAATCGCGTAGATGGACTTTCAGATGCATTTTTTCTTGAAAGAGGAAGATAAATCCCGCTTGCCAGCGCACTGACTTTTGTTGCTATTGCATCGCTCGGTAAAAATGGGGTTCACTCACTCCAGCTGAATCCTTGGAGCATTCCAGAGAGTTGCTGCAGTGAAGGACTTACCTTTATTTTTTGCGTCAGAGGAGCTGCATTGATGTTAACCATTTTTTTGTAAAATGGAGAACGAGATCTTCACACCCCTTCTGGAGCAGTTCATGTCGAGCCCTCTTGTCACCTGGGTAAGCGTTCGTTTTCCCCTCGCTCGTTCCTGGGCTTTTTTGCTCATTGTTTGAGGAGAAGAGCCTTGCGGCAGGGAGCGAGGTGGCGTTGGTGTCACGGTGCTGCTGATTCTGTTCCAGGTGAAGACATTCGGACCGCTAGCTGGAGGAAATGGGACCAACCTGGAGGAATATGTGGCACTGGTGGATGGAGTGCATCTGAACGAAGTCATGCTGCAAATGTGAGTGTGGGCAAGCGCTGCTTTGGGGTTATCTTTTTTTGCTGGTTTGTTTCTCTTGTGTTTTTTTTGCTGCCTTGTGAAAAATCCTTTTCCCCCTCTCCCCATATTGACCTTGGTAAATTACTTTCATTTGTGCTTGACACGGTCATCTGGTGAGTTAAGAGACTTGGGATCGTGGCAGATCCTGACTCGCACAGCTGAATGTCCCAGCAATGTATTTGCAGGATGTATAGTGTGATACAGGCTGAATCATCATTGTAGAAGTTACTGGAAAATGGGATGACTGTAAACAGTTTCCCAGATTTCCACTGAGAGGCATAAAAAAGGTTCATCCCGTTGTAAGTCATGCTTATAAAGAAAATTTTGAATAAATTTGCTTGGCTAATAAGATTCTAATCCATATCTTGGTGCACGTGACATGCAACTTAAGGATGGCATGCAACTCAAACAGGGTTGTTCACTGAGTGAAAGGGCTGTCCTTAAACTCCTTCCTTCTCATTTTCCACGCTTCCAAATTAGAGTAGATAGCAGTTAAGCAGTAAAGCTGATGCTTTAATTGTGAGTGTAGAGTGTTTTCTAGCTACAGCCCACAGAAGAAACATTCTTACATGCGTTTATAAACTGTTTATTGAAAACTCCGGTTGTTAGAAAAAAATCCTTTACAGTGGCTCTCTGTTAATCATAATTTTGACTGGAATGTTGCCCACTACTGTCATGCTGGAGAGTAACACTTGTCAGGTGTCTAGTGATATAATCATAAAAGTGTTACTAGTGCAAAGATTTCTACATACCTTTTTTTTTAAATGTATTTAAAGTCTCTGCAGAGAAATACATCTATTTTCTGTATAGGTATGAAAAGCTATGGGCTTATTGCTGGCTGGGTACATCCATCAGTGCATGAGCAGCTTGTATTGGCAGCTGTTCCTCAATAACACTGCTCAGGGATGGGCATCCTCTTGCTCCGTTTATAGCTTTTACTCATATTTAATGATTTAAAACTTTTTGCTCTTGGTGTTCAGCTTGTGTAACTAATCTGTGTCAAAAGAGCAACACTTTACCACATTTAAGTGTGAATGCACAGCCTTTTGAAACCAATATTTTCCTTGTCACCTACTTCTGTGTAACTAAAACTCCCAAGTATTCACTTCTAATATTCACTCTATTGTTGAAAAACTGGAAAACTTGATGGAATGGAACTTTTTGAAAAAAAAATCCTAAGTGGATTCTGGCACACTTTAATAAGAATTTTAAGTGATGCATTTCACTGAAGAATACTATTTTTATTTTACAACTTCCTTCTTTTTTTTCTTGGACTACGTAAAGTAAGTAGATTGTCAGCTGTGGCCATGCATTTAATATGTAGAACTTCTATGGGATAAAATAGTTCAACAGCTGGAAGGCAAATTTGGCACTGGAACAAGGTGATTTTGAAGAATATAGTCTTCAAGTTAAGCTTTTATCAGTCAGTTTTTTAATACTGAGTATAAATTGATACCTGATGCGTGTATGTAGAATGGAAAATTGTGGAGAAGGAACATTCCCATGCCTAAGGTGCTGTGTGTTGAATTTGGCTGTGACTTTGTGCATCCTTGACCCCGTGCCACGATTGCTGTACTTAGGAAGCACTGGGTGTGTACGTGTGCAAAATGCACATTGGAGATGTAAATTTAAAAAAAACTAGTTTGGTAGTCAGAACAGTGAAACCTACCTCAGACTGGAGGTGTGTGTAAAAGCATTGGTGTACAAATAAAATTAATTTTAGAAATATGTCCCTACACTGGAAGGTCCTTCAGGAACTGAGATGTATTATGGCTGGTTACTGCTTAGAATTGCCTTTTAGATCTCTGTTCGTGTTTTGGGAAGGTTCAGTTTGTTTTGGGTTTTGTGCCAGGATTGAAATAGGGGAAAAATTGTTTCATGTTTTGCAGTGTGATCCTGTCTGCGGTGAAGTCACTGTGGAAACCTGTGTTAACTTCTGGTCCTGTTCAGTTTGAATATCCACCTATTAAGCACCTTCATTTGCAAAAACACTGCAAAGATGCAGCTCTAACTAATCACCAATATAGATTATTTCCAGTGTTTTCCATTTTTATTTCTCTTTTATTTTCCTTTCATTCGTTATTACTCTATATTGAGGAAATATGGCAGAAAAATACTTGTCATGTGACTTCAAAAGAAAAGTGTTTTTCTTCAGAATGTTGGGGTTGGGGAATTTTTTTGGTTGTTTGTTTTGGGTTTTTTTTAAAGCTCAGTGACTTCACATGAGAACTAGAGGTCTGTGGCTAGGAGCTGTGGCAGTGGAGGCTGTTAGAGGTGCTGCTGCATATATATTTTAATACTTACTTTATTCTTGCCAAATGTTGAAAAAACACATTCCGTGACCATAAAAGTGAGTGTTAATATTGGATTAGGCATGGTTTGTAAACAGTTACACAGTCAAAAAAAAAGTGGCTTTGTTAGTTAGAGAAGGTTTTTTGTTCAGTTAAAAAAGAGTTAATCCTGCCCTCCATCATCTGCAAGTGAGAGTTTGTCAGTCCAGCATTTGTTTCTCCTTGTGCTTGTCTGGATCAACTTTATTTTCAACAATTGTAATGATTCAGACAGGGAAGAGAGGAGTCAGCACTGGAATAGTTGCAGGATGCTGGTGGTGCTGAGATTGTGGGGTGCATCAGCACTGAGTTTATTAGTACCTCATCCATGAGAGAATTCATCACATTCCTTGTACGTTTTTTACCTTTGACTTTTTGGATGTTTTGGGACATGTGAAAATTGCACAGATTCTGTTCAGTGTCCAGTTACATCTGAAGGGCTCTTCCTTGCTGGAGATGCTGCAGGCCAATTTAATTATTATTTTTAAAACTTTATTTTTAATTAAGGAGAATTCCAGTGCTTATAATATTAGCTCCCAACTTGAGAGAATGTCTCTAATTTCCTGTTTAAATTTAGGTCCCATTCTTCAAAAGTATCCGGTTACTTACCTTCTGCTGGGATCAGTCAGCATCTGATACTTGTGGATAGAAACCCATCTGTCTTTCTAAATCTGAGCCTTTATCTTTGTGCTCTTTGATACAAAAAAGGGGTCATGCTTCTTGGAAGTAAATCAGAGCACGAGAGATCACTGCAGTGGTGTTCTGCCATGGTAGGGAGGTGGAGAAACATACCAGGAATACTTCATACCTTCACTGGACCTCTGCATCATAGTGCTTCTAACATTATAAAGTGCTCATAGGCTGGAATAAAATCTGTTGTGTATGGTACTGAAATCAGTGAACCAGTGTGATTCAATGGATTAGTCACCTGTTGCACACCCAAGTACAATTGCAGTAAAATAATACTCAGTTGTCCTGGAGATATTTTTCCAGAGCCTGATTAACACCACCTCAGGTTTTTTCAATAGTCTTAGTGTTATACTGTTTATAAACGCCTCTGATCCAAAAAAATCACAGTATTTTTACAGAAACACTCATTTTCTGAGTGGAGTTTATTTCCATTTTTGATAGGTCTTGTTCTCTGATATTTGTTAACTGAATTCCAATAGGATTGTGTAAGAAATGCTGAAAGTCTTCTAGTATGAGCTGTGGTTCCCAAACTGACAAGAGTCTTGCTGGTTCCTTTGAATAAAAAGAGACAGCTGCAAGTAGTTACAAGATTGGGGCTTTCATTACATTTACCACCACCATTAATATTTGGTCAAGCAACAAAGACTTGAAACAGTATTTTAGCTTTAATTGTTCTATTTTACTATGCTTTGTGTTTGTGGAAGTAAATCTGGTTTAAAGGAACTATTGGACCCAGACTGTATGCAGAGTTGGTAATGTACAGAACCAAACTCTGGAACTGAGTTAATTTAATCCACTGTCTGGAAAACCTGGCTGTTTTCATCCCAGTGTGCCGTTTATAACTTTGGTCTTAATTACATATATTAAGTGATACTTTCCATATCAGTCTTTGCATCCAGACATGCTGAAAACTGCTTCAAAGATGAAGTCTTTTATTATTCTCCTGGGTTTTTCCCCTTTTACCATTCTCCCACTGTTTTTTGCTGACTGGATCCACTAGCAGGCCTTTCACACCATCAGATTTTCCAGGTGGACTGGCTGCCTGCTTCCTCCTACCACCCTGGTGGTGTGTGCCTAGAATGTGGACAGCTTCCTTGGCTGCTGTTCTGAGCTCTCAGCCTTCAGTTGTTTGCTTTTTTCCGAGCCGTTGAGCTTGCCAGCCCATACTTCTGGCTTGCCTATATCTTCCCCTGAAAACTGGACTCTGTCTCCCGTGCTGGAGCCAGCTGCTGGCTCTGTGAAAGAGTGCAGGAACAGCCACTCAATCCAATTAACTCCTTCTTGGGGACACCAAGGGGGAGAGGCAGCTTCAGCCAGGCTCTGGCTGGGTGGGGAAATGGAAAAGAGTTTTGAGGAAAAGGAAATGGGTGGCTTTGGCAGCAGAAGTAGGAACATGTCTTTTAGAAAAAGGTCAGGTATTTTTAAGTCTACACCTTTATCACTTCATGGATTAGATTCGCACTTCCAGATGTGCTCTGTCAGGTTTCCACAGGTGCAGGGTGTCACTTGGAATTTGTGAGAGTTGTTGCTCCCAAGAATGGTTCTGCAGCAGCAGGGCTGGGATTTTTCTTCACAAAAGCTGAATTTGTTACAGTCACTTTTTTTGTAAAGAAGCAAATTCTTTAAGAAGTGGTCCAGCACAATGCACACCAGGACTGTTGGAATTAAACCTTTTTGATTAGAGAAAAGGAAAACTTAGTTCTTAGTGTAAAGATGAATAATTTCAGACTGGACCATCAGCCTGCAGTGAGCTCTGAATTGGGCAGGTGAGGTGGACACAGACTGATACCTGCACTTGTGAGCTGATTGGGTTTTTGATAGATAAAGGGGAAAAATGCATGGGTTGAACATGGAATGCTTGAAGTTTTTGTTCTTCACTTGTCTCTGTTTTACTAGTTTTTGTTAGCTTTTGTGCTCTTTTCCACAGCTGATGTCTGCTTTCCTTCATCCTGGCTACCCTGATTTATTTCTGATCAGGAAACTACTCTGTTGTTCACTCTTGTTCCTTGCAAAATTTGAAGTTTAAGAATTAAATAATCTAATCTTCCTTTACACGTCCACATCCACTTCTTTCCTCTCCTTCATGTCCCGTCTTGATTATCTTTCTTTGACTGTGTCTCCTTATATCTTTTGATAGCCTGCTACTTACCCCATCCTTACTCTAGACTACTACCTTGGGCCAGGGAATAAAAACTGAATTAAAAACTATTTTTTAATACATACAGAGGTTTCTCTTAAGTCTGTCAACCTGTTCCATAAATAGCCATCTTAGATCTAATACCAAAATAACTTGTCTCAGCATTGAAAGCATTCTGTCAAGGAAAGAACCTACATTCACTATGGCTTTACAGTTTCTTTTTCAGAGAATTTTGCATTTCACATTCTACATGCTGTTTCAAAGCACTCCATGAGAGTAACAGCAGCAGTAAAATCCAGAGTTTTAAGTTAGTTACAGACCCCTGGCTGATCAGCTTGTACCCTTCAGTGGCAAGGCTGTCCTGCTTCAGATTTCGTGGCTGGTCTGGGGATCTCTCCATGACAAACCTTTGCAAAGTATTGCTCTGCTCTGATCTTTCTTTTAAAAACGAACCTGGTTAACTGAATTTGGGTGCTAAATCAAGCTCATCCTACGCCAAATTTGAGATTTACTTCTGGGTTTTCCTCACTTGTTTCTTCTGTTAAGAAGGGACTTGTACGTTTTGTGTTTGTTCATATGTTCCTCTTATTTTTGATCCCTCCTCTTTTTTCTCTTAGCTAAATAGCAATTTCTTGCCTTCCTTGTCTTTCATAATGCACCACTTTTCCCTAGGTAGTAATTATTTAGGGATCAAGACATTTTTCCAAGATGCTGCTTTGTTAGCACACATGACCTCAGTGGTCAGAGATTATTTGGGACTAACTGTGTGAGAGTCTCTGTGTTTGTTTGCTTTGTTTTAGAGTCCAGTCTTTATCCTGAAGATGCTCCAGAGGCAGTTGTTGTTGAGCACTATTTGCAAAATGCCTTCCCTTTGTTTCATGGGATTAATTGATGCCAAGGCTTTGAATTGAAGCAAGGCTACTGCTCGACCCAAGCAAAAATTATCTGATGTTGTATTTTTGGGCTGGGAGATTGTATGGGATGAGCTCATAAATGGTGTCTGTCACATTCCTGGCCATGCAGTGAATCTTTGTGTTGCACATTTAGAGACACTCCAATGCTTGCTTCCTTTCCTATAGTGATGGAAGACAGTCCACTTAGGTTTATTACAGAATTTTATCTTGGTTTAAGCTGCAGGGAAATATTTGTTCCAGTTTTTCTCTGTGTGGTGTCTTTGTTTTTCTTAAATAAGCCCCTGAGCAAAAAACGTCTGGTGGAATTTCCTGGTAGCTTGGGAATACACTTGCTGTGTATTTATTGTGTGTGCTGGGCAAAACCAGAATACAAATACTAGGAGATGTATGAGAGAATGTAGGCAAATGTTACATTGTCACTAGTCTGAAATTGGGTGTGGAGAAAGATGAAAATGTGTATTTTATTGTTTGTCATTTACTTATAGTGGGTTTCTTTCCCTTCCTAAGGAAGGGAAATTATCTAAAGTCAAGGTGTTCTAACCAGAAGTACTTAGTGGTAATGTGTGTGGTGCTGTTTTTACAACTGAAGAGCTTTCTAGTCACTAAAACTGCAATATGTTTGTAGCTCTGGTGCCATCTTACTTGACAGATCACACATCAGTATTTCCTGCAGTTCTTAATATTCAGTGCTGAGGTGTTTACCTGTGGTCAGACTACTGTGAGTCTAAAGTAGTAACTAATTTTTTTTGAGAATTTGTACCTTCAGCAAAGTTCAAAGTCAAGAGTAAAATGAGTGAACATTTTTCCAAGTCTTTCAAAGGAGAAATTATTTTTGGTAGTTATATGATTATCAAATAAAGCAAAGTACATGCTGCTGTGATGCTGTTAGGATAGAAGAAAAAAACCTGTACTTACAAACTTCTCTTAAAAGTTTTTTTCAAGCTTAAATAAAGAAGGCTGCATAAATATGTATTGCTTTTAAATCCTACATAGTAATTTTCCCTTATATTAATATTTTAAATGTCTTAGAAAGCATATTAGCTCCACAAATGTAATTTGCTCAGGGCCATAAGTGTTTATTGTCTTCTCTGCTTGCTGTTTCCTGGCAGTGATGACAACTTGCTGGCCCTATTCTGCTTCTTTTATAACTGTGCCTGATGTTTCTTCCAAACTAATACCCGCATGTTTGCAGAGTGATCCTCCCAAGGTGCGCTGTGAAAACACTTCCTCACTCCAGTGCCCTGGGATGTTTGGTGCCAAGTCATGCTGCATCTTGTGATGCAGATCTGGGTGTGCTTAAGTGTGAAGCCGATCTTACTGTTGTGACAGGATTTCTGGGGGTGGCAATGTTTGCAGCGTTCCTGTGGTCAGTTGCTTTGAGGTGTTAATCACAAAGTCGAGTAGTTCTCAACTACTCTGTTTGTTAATTGGTACTGAACTGAATAGGTCTTGAAAATCTGGACTCATCTCAGAAGTAAAAAATGTTGGCTCTGAGAGTGCTTGAAGTAGAAGTCAAAACTTCAGGCTTCATGATCCTTAGTATTTTGCTTCTATGGCATGTCCATCTCCTTGCTTTCTGGACCTTTAGCCTGTACCCTCTTGCATCCTGGGCACCTTTGGGGTTTAGTTTGGTTTGGAAAGTGATGTGGTGCAAGTACAGCAGTTGAATTCTCTCTTTGCAAATGAGATTTGCTGCTAAATTGTCTGTAGTTAAAAAACCCCTCCAAACCAACCAAGTAAACCAACAAGATGTCCCTTGAAAGATATTTAGATTGTTGCAGTAGTGTGTGTGTTTGTCAGACTTTTTGGTTTTCGTGTGTTCCCTGAATAAAAAGTTTTGTTTCTTGATGTTTCTTGTAGGAATTGTCAAATTTTTAATGCCTAGATGTGTTTATTTTGTGTATCAGTGTTAAGTGTTCTGTGCTGCACTAGATCCTATAGATTTTCCTTTCTGTGAGTGGCACTTGTTTAATTTGGTGGCAGCCAGATTACCTTTTGCCAGCTGTGGAGCAGAGAGGCTGCTCCACCTCCATTGATTTGTTGTGGGGAGCTCACCCAGGTTACTTGGTGCAGTCAGCAGTGACTCACTAGGTTCAATTTGTGGCAGAAAGCTTTATTTTTTTTACATACTACCTTCTAGTGTGATAGGAAAAGAATAGTCAAGATCAAGGTGAAACAATAGTAATAAAGTTATTTCATACTGTTTGATGATAAAGACAGTGGTTGCTCTGTAAACTTGGAAATTAGGATTTTTAGGGGGATGTTGATTCAGCTACAGGTGTGTGCTTAGTCAATGACAGGTGAACTGTTTTACCTTCTTTCTTGTTTTCTCATGCATTTTGTTCATCTGCATGCATCTTCTTTATTGCTGTTAGGGAAAAGAGAACAGAAATAAATTTGGGCTGTTCTGGACTCAGTTTGGTTTTTTTTTTTTTAAACCCTGGGAGGAAGAAACTAAAGATCAGTCATCAGACCTGTTGAATGTACTTTGATTTTGCCTGGCTGTTGGCTCATTCACATGTAAACCTGGGAGTGTAGAGATGTGAGGGGATGTCTCTTCACGCTGATACTGCTGCTGCAGTGGGACCAAGCAGAGGTTGTGATGTGCAGCAGGTCCCCATCCCTGCTGGGAGCAGGCAGACGCGGGGTTACTGGGCAGGACACAGTAACCTGTGCTGCAGCTCTTCTAGCACCCTCAGCTGTGAGGAATCCCGCAGCTCCTGTGCTGGGAGTGCCAGCCAGGCTGCTGAGGAACCGTGCAGCTGCCCTGCGTAGTTGAGCCCCCTCAGAGGCTGAGCTGAGGCTGGCAGGAGGGAGGCTGTTTTCATATGCTCAGTATCCACGGATACGTTCTTGGCAGGGCTCCCTGTGATCCCACCAGCCACTCCATTTGGGTTAGGCCAGTTGGTCATGGTTTGATTGGTTTTTATTTTTAAGTAGGCATAGGGCTTCAGCCTCCTGACAGTTTATGATGTTGGACGTAATCCTAGGAAGTGGGGTTTTGCACAAGGGCCAAAAGACTTTTGGTGCTAGGTGGGCTTCCTAAAGCTCGCATGATCACGAGGCAGAAAACGTTGGATGCAGCTGTTGAACTTCGGGCACACACAGTCGATCCTTGCTAAGTGCAGAGTTAGCAAAGTGCCCTTAAACTGAGGTATTGGTACTGATTTTGTGGCAAAGGGTATCTCAGTGTTTGGGATATCTTCAGATGTTTGAGCAG
This sequence comes from Corvus brachyrhynchos, assembly GCF_000691975.1. Taxonomy (NCBI): domain Eukaryota; kingdom Metazoa; phylum Chordata; class Aves; order Passeriformes; family Corvidae; genus Corvus; species Corvus brachyrhynchos. The sequence goes on from NW_008240228.1 coordinate 6,172,838, forward strand.
ATGTCTGCAGAACTACGTGACCATTTCAGCTGTTCATTGGCTGCTGCTCAAACAGTCTTGAGGGTAGAAATGCAGGTGTTGTACAACTAAAAGGTAGATTGTCAAATCTACCAATTATTCTCCAGGGAAAGCCCCAATTTTATTTTGACTTTTTTTATTGTTTTGTCAGTAAAAGGACGCTGCTGTATTAAATCTCTTTGTAAAACATGTTTTGAGCATGCTTATTATTTTCTTGCCAGTAGTAAATAATGAAGATGCCCCTTTATTACTTGAAATCTATCCCAAAATTTTGTTAGCAGTAATTATTGAAATATTTGACAGATACCCAGAGTGAACCTCAGCATTCCAGTAAAAGGACTTTGCAGAAAATATAACTTTATTAGGCAAGCAGCATTTGTTTGTACAAGTGAATGCTGTGCTACTGTAAGCTAAACCACAGGGTAGCATTTCACTGAACCAAATACATTCAAACAGTGGTATATTTCAAATTAGGGTGCGTTATGATACCAGACTTAATCATTAAGTACCATCAAGGAACAGATGGCAAGGGAGGACACAACTGGTTTGCAGTCTGCATAGATTTAAGCATGAGGCCATTAAGCTATCACATTCCCATTTCTGATAGATTTTGGTCAATGAAAAATTAAAGACACATAATCCCTGATTATATGAAGTCCCAATCTGTGATTCATGACTGAATACTGGTAGTATTTCAAAATCACTGAAGTTCTCTCTGTAATCAGGAGTTTTAAACAAATGCATTATTGGGATAGATGCTCCTGTCTGGTTTTATTGCTATTGAAATTAATGTATCTTGTCATAAGTAGGTTGCTCTTAAATGTAAAATTGCTTAAGGGTATCTTTTACTGCTCTGCTTCCTATTGACTTCTAGACAGATTTGCCCTATTTTGCCGGGCTGTTTGCCACTGAAGCAGCTCAGTATCCCCACCTCATAAAAGGAGCAGTTCAGAGCATGGATGGCCTTAAAAATGTTTATAGTAGCCACCAGAATCTTACGGTTTTAAAAAGCTGCTTTCTAAAGCTTTGTGATATAAAGGTCTGTCTTGGAACCAGTTATCTTCAAAATTCTTTGTGTCCAGTTTATTTCGGTGTCATTGGACCTAATGTGTTCTAATAAACAGAATTGCTTTGCATTAATAAAAATATAATCATTATAAACATTTTACTGGTCATAACAATTCAACAGTTCAGCATATGGGTATAAGTACTTCATTGAAATATTTAATAAGTTTTCAAGAACTGTAAACTAGTTTAAAGATGCTCTTACAAGGTTTTGGCAGTTCATGTTTAGAATTTTATCTTTCTGTGTGAAAAATATTTGCACATCAGATTACTTTAGTTATTTCAAGTGCTTGGTAAAAAAACGAATATCCCCTGACTTGGACCAGCCTGAAAAATGCAATTCTACAAAAATACAGTGGAAATGTGTAGCCGACATCCTGCTGTATTATTTCCTCTTTGAGAGGGACAAATTAAGACATCAGTACTTAAGATGATGGACTATATTGACTAAATGAAGAATATTTAAAATGCTGTTTAGTGGATTAAGGAGACTGCTGAGCATTCAGGTTGGAGTCTTTGAGAAAATGAGACCTGGTTATCAGTAATGGAGTGAAGGTGGGTTTAGTTATTTTTTTAAAATAAGGAATCTCCCGTTGAAGGACCTGATTGCGGTCCTTTCAGTAACAGTGGTGTGAGGAGGGATCTGTCAGGCCTGTGCTTGGCTGTTCCATACACAAACCTGACAGTTCTAACACAATCTGAAAGGTAGAAGTAAATCGGTGACTGAAGATTAGGGAGCTCTGTTAAATACCAGCACAGAGGCCACTTGGTAGAAGAATCCCTCAGTTTTAAACATTTGCTTTTCAGCATGAGGTTAATTTTAGTAGGCAGCCTGTAAATAGTCTGTGTTTATAGTCATTTGATGACCTGATGTGGTTAGAAAGATCTCAATTACTGTAGCACAGAGGTAGAGTCCTGTTTGCACTGGAAGGTGCTGGAAGCAGGATTTCACTCTGGGAAGCATTGGAAACAATTTTCTTGCCAAGTCACTCATCCTAGTCATGGCTAACACTTATTGATTGGAAGTGTCAAAGACAACTGACCTCCCATGGTTGTAGAATAATAAGCTAAGAGGACATTCATTACCAAAAAACCAAAAAAAGGAATCTACTACCAACAGTGAGTTATTGAGGGTACATGTTTAATTAAATTTAAAATGATTGGCAGAGATTAGTAGTGTTAGTACTGATGTCTCACTACCTTGTTTTTATTGAACCTCAAAAACAGTGGGTTAAATTTCTTGTTACCATTTCCTATTTTAAAGTTCTGCTGAAAAATGTTAAGGGAACTTTGAGTTTGGGGCTTCTGTTGAGCCCTTTACCACAATCTTTTGAAAAAGTTTAAAATTACTAAAATAAATTTGTTCTGTGCACCAGGTTGTCCCAGGGCTGATGTTCTGATTTTAATTGCTGGTCATCTGCACTAGCAGAGCTTCTTATAACTGGACAGTTGAGTTTTTCAAGTGGTAAAAATACAGTTCCAGAGCACATCTCTGGCCCAAGTCTTCCCAGCAAAAATTCACAAGCTCACTAAACTGCTTCCTGCAATTTAAGCCAACAACAAAAAGCCAAACCTAAACAAAAAAAACCCCAGCTTTCTGTTTTAAGCTACAGGAATGAATCATTTTGGCACTAAGCAAGTCTGCTTGTCGTAGAGGAAGGTGAGGTTGTTAAAAGCAGCCCAAGCCTTCCCTGGTGGCTGGGTCTGATCCCCTGGTGTCAGGAAGATCCAGTGCTATGCAAATGTTAAAGTTTTTGCTCATCCAGGATCAATCTCGGTATCCAAGTACAGCTTTTGAAATGAGGAAATGGAAAGCCTGAGCTTTTATGACATTTGTGTTTTGGGTTCTTGTGGTTGCACACTAATTTTTGTGTTGATGCTAAAATAAGAGCTGTCACAAAATCCAGGAAACCCCTGTGCTCTGTTTTGAGTGCTCTAAAGGGAGAGGCATCTGAAATGTGTGGCTGTAGAAATGCTGCTGAAGATGATGAAAAAGCCCAGAGATAATCCCATGGTCATTAAGATTAAAGATGAAGATTAAGGGCCCAAATCGGCCTTTTGGAGATATGAATGTAGAAATAGGAGACTTCAGCTGATCTCTGTAGGTCAGCAGGATTTATTGTGGATTTTCTCTTCTGATTTTAACAAATTTGAATGAATTCAGCATAGAAAGGAGTCCAGTCCTTACATCTGCAAAGCATAATTATTTTTAGCCCATTTAGTTGCTTTTTCAGCTGCAGGTTGGCTGAACTAATAAACCCAAGGTCACATCTTAGTCACATGGTTTGGCTAATATGTTCTAAAATGTGTTTTAATTGTTCATAATATTTTTAGGAACATGGTGATGAGCATTTAGGAATGAGGCAATTACTCCTGTCCTAATTTTCCTAGATTTGTAATAATAATTGCAGAAAAAAGATACTGTGCCTACTGCTTTTCTTTTAAAAATGTCTCTGTGTTGGAGGTGCATTTTTTATATGACCTGACTTCCTTTCCCAGCAGTGTTTTTTCTATTATTTCCAGTTGTGCTTATAAGCCAGGAAATGCTGATAGCAATAAACTGAAGAAAAGACATAAATATGTCTTTAAAAAATAATTTAATATGCTAAAAGTTAAGCAAGCTGTAAAAGGCAAATAAAGTTTGTGTAGGGCACTTATATA
>NW_008240228.1:6176827-6200613 GCF_000691975.1 Corvus brachyrhynchos
TGTAGGGAACTTATATATAAGTGAAAAATACGTAATTTGTACTGAGAGTATGTGAAATTACCAATCAGTGATAAATTGCATCAGAGTAAGTCATGATAACACAATGTTCAGGTCATTTTTGTCTTATAGCAAATGACTCCTCTTTCTGCATTTGATTCTGACTCTAATCCTTCGCCTGTGTGTGAGTTACTGAATTCCCTTACTTTTGCACGTTCCCAGGATCATTCTCCATTGCCATAGTATTTTTTGAAGGTTGTTTTTTATTTTTTTTTCTCCCAAAGTTTGCCAGTGGCTGTTCTGGAAAGCGTATTCTGTATTCCATTGTCTAAATCATTAATGACAATGTTGAATAAAACCAGAGCCAGCAGACACATATCCCTGCAGGAAGCCCTGGTTTGACAGGGAGATGTTGGTAGTTTGTTTTTGAGTGCAGCATCCCAGCCAGCTCTCATTTATCTGATAATAATATCATCAAACAGTACAATAATACCATTAAACATCAAAAGTTACATTGTGCAACTGTATCAAGAATCTTTGTAAAAGTGAGAAACTTCACATTGGCCATCCCTTACGAAATCTTTAAACATTTCAGAGAGTGTTGTTGGGGGGTGCTTTGATTCTGCCTGGTTTTCCATGAGAAATCCCAGTGAATGGTTGTGGTGCTGTCCTGTGTGTGTTAATAGCTCGGTGTGTTACAAGGTACTGAAGAAGGGTGACTCACCTGCATTTCCTCAGATCCTCTCTGCTTTGTGAAGGAAAAAGTGACTGATTTCCTCTTTGAAGCCAAGACAAACTGGAGAAAAATCTGGTAGTATATGACACTACATGACAAAAATTCCAATTAATACTCCTTTGTTGACGCATCTCAACGATCTGTAAATATATTTAAAATAGTGTAGTGTGTGCTGGCATGATGTGTTTCATATTCATCATCATTCTAAAAGTTAAAAATTACATTTTGTTTCTTGTGCCTCATGGTAGTAAAATAACATCATGTAGCCACAAAAACTTCCCTGTCAGACCCATTCCCTGGGAATTGTGGTGGGTGCTCCCAGTTTCAGGCTGCATTGATGGCAAACAAGAGTGTGGGCCTGGCTGGCTGTGTCAAAGACACATTTCAGGCTATTTCCATCTTCCACAACTCCTTATTGATCTGTGGAGAGGAGAACAAGGCATGGTAATCAAGACGAGGAATGGCTGTGCTGGCACATTAACTATACCGTTTGTTTTATACAGAAAGCTTTAAAGATTAATGTAGTGTGTGTTTCATGTATTCTTTTTTCTTTTCTTTTTGCAGCAATCCAAAGTCTGCTAATCAGAGGATAAACAAAAAAGTAAACAATGATGCATCATTAAGGATTCAAAATTTGTCTATTTTGGTGAAACAAATAAAAACTTACTATCAGGTCAGTAATTGTTTGTTGTCTTATGTTTTGCCTGGAATTATTTCTAAACTTTTTTCTATAGTTACGGCTTTGAGGGTAACAGGAATAAGATCATCAAGAGATATTTGTATGGATGGTTGTTTATATATCTGGTCAAATTTTTTATCACTATTTACAGGTATAGGGGTGGTGTGAACACACTTTTGTATGAATGATGGTCTCTTTATAGAATAGATACTTCGTGTGTTCAATTACTCCTGTAGTACATTAAGTACTATTGGTTGGTATCTTCTGAGTTGAAGTAAGTTTTGTGCCAGTGAGAGAGATTATTACGTGTGCATTTAGTCTTGTAAATGGAATTTTTGTAAGAAAAACGTGGTGAAAGTTACTGGGCTTAGAATGAATTCGGGAATTTGTAGTAAACGCAGTGAGGATCTAAGTCAGAGCTGTGAAAGAGCCACTGAAGTTTTATGCCTTTTTTATGCTGCTCCTGTGCCTGCTGGGTGCTGAGCTGGATAGGATGTTGTACACATGGACGTGCCACAGCTGGGCACTGCAGCTGTCACCAGCGTCCCTTTAGTGTGGCTTTTAGTGCCCTTCCACACTTCCCTGCTCCTTCCTGCCAGGAGAGCCCAGACCTGGGAGAAAACCTTTGCTCTGCCTCTCCCCACACATCCTGGCCAGCCTGTGCTGCAGTCTGCTTCTCCTCCTGGGTACGCACATAGCGTGTGCTTTCCAAAACTCCGAGTGCAGTGAGAATTCCCAGCTGTCACTGCCGTGACCAACCACAGAACATCTTCCCAGCACTTCCCACCCTTCTTTCCTTGGCAGCCTCTGTGCATGGATATATGTGTTGCCTGCTAAGGCCCATGTGCTTTTCCTTTTCCTAATGGAAGTCGTTTTCCACCAGGCATTAGTGTTCCGCAACTGGTGCAACAGAAGGCACAAACACTGACAGGATTGATCTTTATTGGAACACAAAGCATTCCCTGTCCTGCACTGGCCTCATGGTATCGCCAGTCCAAGTCCTCCAGTATCGGGCAGAATTGCTGGCATTTAGGTACCTTTGGATGATTCAGGATTGTGGATGTTGCTCCAAACCTTTGTGATAGAAATAAGTTTATTAGAGCTTTTTTAAAATAAAAAAGTATTCTAATGTAAGAAATGTTAAACACAGTCACCATGCCTTCAATGGTCCAAGCTATATTAAACTGCCCTTTCAACTGTTTCACACAGTTTTCCCCCCTTTCCCTCCCCAGTCTTTCAGGGTTTTGATCACACGTGAGGGACCACGCAAACACTGAAGGGCTGGTGTTCTAGCAGGAGTAGAGGCATTTACTCTCCAAACTGGAGAGCTCCTTTGAATTCAAAATTGCTTTTTGCCTATGTAGATGTTCACTGCCCTCGTGCCTGCAGGGAGGTTTGTGCTTCGTGGTAGTGGAAGTGTTAAAGGATGGACTGTTTCACAGAGGGGTCAGTTGAGTTCCTGTCACCTGTGAAATTCCCCGAGGCAGGAAAGCTGGGGCTTGATGGATGCCTTGGAATCAATCTGAGAGGCCTCCCTTAGCCTGGGGTGAAGCAGGAGCCTCACACCCGAGTGCTCCTGAAAGCTGAGTGTACAGGCACTGTGCCTGGGGGTGTTCCCTGGGGATGCCTGGGATCCCAGGGGAGGGAACAGGAGAGCACTCACTGTACTGAGAGAGGATATTATTGTGTTGGAATCAGACACTGATGAATGTGGGAATCTGGAATTTTTGCAGTGTGTTAACCTAACTCTTAACACTTCTCATTGTGAGCTTGTCCATGCTGGTTTGTTCCATGTGTTTTTACAACTGTGGAAAACCTCCTCCCAATTTAGGGAATAATTGCATCAGTGCTGTGGATGTACTTGTCAAAAAGCCCGCACTGGTAGAATATAACATTCAAAATTAAGGTGTAATGTTAGATTGGTCAAGTTTATTTTGTTCCTGTGTCATCTTTGTTGTTCTCTGGAATTACAATTCCGGTCCTGAACCAGTAATTTGAGCGTGTACATTTCTTGGCAGGGTAAGAGTGTGGAACTGTTCTCAGCAGTTAATTCAGGACTGTGATTCTAAATTTTTGGTGGGCTTGAAAGGTTTAATCCAGTGAGCTTCCGTGACACTCAGCAGATTTGACTGAGGATGTGAAAATCTTCAGTACAATAAATGCTAATGAACTGTCAAAGTTTGTGCAAGCTAACCCAGTGCTGAGGTTTAACACCGAGTGACAGAAAAGGTGTCAGACATCTCTGGAGCAAGGCAGGGGTGTTGTAAGGAAACAGTTGATCATGTCCATACAGGGCACATATTCTGGTAACTGCTGCTCATACTCTGCTTTATGTTACATGATCAGCTTTATGATAGCATCATGGAATTATTTGAGGTACTACCAAAAAAGACCCCCAAAAAACAACAAAAAGCCACTCTAAAAATACGTGATTTTCTTTCATAGTAGCTATCGATACTCAGTAAATTCCTTATATTTTATCTGTTTTGTGTTGATTTAAAGCATTCTGTGGTGCACTTCATGTCTTGTTTCTATTTGAAAATTGTCTTTATCAAAGTCTGAGAAGTACAGGTGTCATGGTTGGTTGAAATTCATGATATTTGAGGAGGTCAAAGCTGTTTTCTCCCTCCTTATAATTTGTCTTAGGCATGCCCAGAAGGAATGTATGTTTTGCAGTCTACTATTAATCAATTCAGATATAATTTTAATGTCCTGTATTAACTGATGGGAACTTTCAAGTACAGCTGTGGCTAATAATTTCTACAGGTGTTTTTAAAGAAATACAGGGGTTTTTTTCAATTAGACCTAAAGCAAGTGGACTTGTGTTAGGTTTTTGCTTACAATATGACACCTGGTGTGTGCCTTGGACTCTTCTGGAATACATTTTTTTTGAGTAGGAACATTTTATATAGTAATGGATCTGTCACTGTGGAGAAACAAAAAGCCTGACTATAGGATGGGAATAAACATCTGGGAACAGGAGAAAGACTATTCTGCTTCAGGAGAATTAGACTCTGTCTAGACTGGGGATTTGACCCGATTACAGCCATTACAGGAGCTCCATTGATGGAATCCATGGAACAGATAGGCAGAGCTGCTGCCTGGTGTGTGGCATTTCCAAGCTGAAATTCCATGTGATTGTGCAGACAGGGGTTTGTACCTTTCTATTCACAGCTGGTCCAGTGTCACTGCAGCAAAAACCCCTGGGATTTTCACATCCACGTTTTGGTGAGGCCAAAGAAAGCGTGAAATAAAGGAAATGGATCCTTTGCAGTAGAAATGCACCTTAGAGCCAGTAAAACAAATGTGTATCAATACATTAGTCAGGGAAACATGAGCATAATAAATTTAAAGGGTTTTGCTTCATTCTGAGACTTGGGATCTCTTTGGCTTAAGATCCCTAAGCCAGCTCATTGCCACAAGAGGATTTTCCTGTGTGAGATGATTGTGCAAACAAGTAAAACAAGGCTTTTGTAGAAGTAACTTGTAAGTTTGATTTTTTTTAATTGGAGTGCAAATAATTAAGTATTGAATGTCTATGCATGAAGTCCTGAAAAATATTAAACTATTTAATGAATACTAATTTCTCTTTAGTGGGTGTTGATGTACATATGATGTAAATAATGTTTTGATTAACTTTTGTAGGAGACTTTGCAGCAGCTGATCATGATGTCTTTGCCAAATGTGCTAATAATTGGCAAGAATCCTTTTTCTGGTAAGTTTATTTTTGACTAAGGTAAAAATGTATGCTGGTGTGATAATTTATATTATTTCACTGGAAATAAAATTCCTATAGGATTGAGCCTTTCAGCAGAAGATTGTGTAAATACTTTATCAGATAAGTGGTTTAATAATGATGAGTAATGATTTAATAATGATTTTCTTTGTCCATACTAAGGGTCCACACTGTAAAAAATGTGTTCTGCCCCAGCTTCAGCCCTGGCTGTCACTAGGATTTATACTGAGCCCGAGTGCATTTCCCAGCAACCAGGGAACCACTGATGGCACAAAGTTGAAGTTTCATGTACTCCCAGCTACTGCACTTTCACCTTTCTTTACCTATGTCACCGCTGAGGGAATTGGCAGTTCAGTGCATCTCACTTGATCCAGCTCCTAATCCTTGTTTTTCCTTCCCCCAAACTCTCCTGCTTCTCTTGCATCCTTACCTGAAAAATACTGCAATTACCTTCTTGCTTTCTCCCCTGAACTGACACTGTCTTCTCCATGCTCCCACCTTCTCTGCTTCCAGCTCTGAGAGTTGCAATTTTCAGACCAAGAAAATTAGCCTGTGTGGAGCCAGCTGACTATCCACAGCCACTTGGGAATCTCTGCACCATGCTCTCAATTCCAGAAGCACGGAGCAGACACACCTGGCCTGCATGGAGCCACTATGGATTGGGCAGAATTTATTTACTTGGGTCTAATGTGTCCCAGGTGTTCTCCTCCTGATGTTCTGACACCTCAGCAGAGAGGTCAGGAACTGCTCTAACAGGCTGTGTAGCTTCCCCTGGCTGTTTTTATTTCTTTGGGATGTCTTCTCTGCCATGCTTCTGTGTCTGTGGGCCAGGGGGTTCCTCATGAGCCAGAAGAACCATCTGTGTTTCCTCACTTCTCAATCCCAGGGCACATAATGTTGGTATTTTCCGTATCCCATCTGCACATATCCCATCTCTGTAGGTATCTTGCTTTAATTCTTTTGGTTTTTACTTTCTGCTTCTGAATATTGCTGCTTTTGCTTCCGAGGTCACAGCTTTTTCAGTTTTTATATGTGCAGCTGCTGTCATATGCACCAAGAAGTGTGAATGTGGTCTCTTCCTTTCCAAAAGAGCAGAATGCATTGTGCTTTTGTAACTTTGATTCCAGACTTTCTTAAGGCTTTCGAAAGACTCCGTGGATTTGCCTAGAAACCAGATTTACTGGAAAAACAGATTAAAAAAACCCAAGGTCATAGTATTGTTTTGTAGTTGACATTTTTTATTCTGTTCAAAATACTGAGAGAAAATGTCTTAACAATATTGTGTAGTATAAGATGACATTTTATGGAAAATGCACTATCAAACCCCACAGAGATAATATTGCATTCAGTTGTATACATTCAATTTTATGGTTTGGTCATTTTTAAGGAGTTGTCTTTGTGTTCTGGGATCTGTGGTTTGGCAGCTGGAACCTTTGCTGGTGTGTGCTTTGCTCTTCTATGGGGATGTTTTTGGATTTGTGAGAAAATTTGGACTTTCCTGTAGCGTAGCCCTCACATGGAAGAAAAATTGTTATGCTTGGACAACATTCTTGAAGGTATTTCAGATCCCTGCTGGAGTTCAGTCACAGAGTTTGGACTGAACCAGCAGATAGACCTGTTCTTTTGGGTTCTATCCAGAACCTTTCCCCTTTGAAAGTTAGGACTGCTCTTGCTGTGTCAGCTTGGAAAAGGATCTCATCCCTACATGGATTTTTAAGCTTTTTTTGGGCAGTTGCAGGGAAATTAAACCTCAGTGACCTTTGGAGACACTTGCTGTGTAAATCTGGTTGCATCAAGGCAAGCCCTGGAGTAAAAGTCAATTCCCTGATAAAGACTTGGATTTGGTCCACTAAAACTTAGGCTGGAGGTGTGATTTTTCACAGGGATGTCTCCCAGTTTTTCCCCTTTGCACTTAAGGAATGATGAGTAGAGAAATCCCGGAAGATGCCAAACTGCAGATGGCAGGAGCAGATACCAGAAGCAGTTGGCTTCTGGAGGAAAATACAGGGAGAAGGCTGGAGTAGAGGTTTGGTAAAACGGGTCGGCAGGGATTTTATCAGGAAATATTTCCTGAGCTGATTGGCAGGAAGGCAGTTGGAGGAGAAAACTGGAGGACAGCAGCTACAGCCCGTGACTGTAAATGTTAAATTAAATTACAAAGGGATAATGATGAGGCAAAGGGGAAGGGGAAAGATTAAAGCAAGTTCATATTTCTGAGGGAGCAAGGCAGGGGAGGATGGAAGCCTGCGGAGGGTGGGAAAGGGATAAGAGTGAACACAGGGAGGATCAAACGGTGGCACAGGGTAGGGACAAAGTTCAGCAGCAGCTTGGAGGGTGTAGAAGAGAATCATCTATTTCTGTGGTTTTGATGGAGGAAAAGGAAGAAAAACATAGAAGATGAGGGAAGCTGAGCTGGTTCAGTATTTTGCCCTGGTCCTTCGGGGAATGTGGGGGAGAGACAAGGAATCAATATTCAGGCAGGCGTTTGAAAGCCAGTCAGGAGATGAAGAGTGAAGAGGAGCTCAGGGATTACTTAAAAATTTTAAAAGTGTGATTAATTTATTGGGATAAGTGAATGTAGGATATGAGCTGTTGGCATGGATTCCTCCTGTTCCACTATTCCTGTTAACCTTTATTGATAAGCCAGACAGGTGGAATTCCCCTTCTTCACCTGAAGCAGCTTCTGGTGAGACACATTCCGTGATGTTTTTTCTGTTTTGCCATAAAAGACTTCACAGCTCGAGCCTTTGGAACACAAAAAGTCTGAATAAATGATTAAAATTCTCCCATTTGAGTCCACATTTTTTGTAATGTGTTTATCCACCTGAGAAACCTCTCTGGAAAAACTCAAATATTCCGTGCTCATTTGGATTATACACATTATGTAGCTCCCTCCAAAAGAAGCAGCTTGAGTCAACGCCTGAACTATTTTGTCATCCTTGAAGCATTTGCCTCATGGCATTTATGTTCTAGATATAGAATATATTTCTATATTTAGTTGCAAGATGAGGACATTGTGAACGTAAAAAGTAAGAAACATTTTTATTAATCTGTAAAGAGTTCTTTAACTTAAGCTTCTTTAGGAGATTAAGATGCTTAAGGCCAGATTTGGAAACACATTTTGATTTTTTAGATGCGCAGATGAATATCTAATACAGCTTTGTAAGGAATTTAAATGAACTTGTCGCCTGAGTGAAAGAATTTAAATGAACTTGTCACCTAAACTCTTCCAGCTTGGGAGTGGCAGATAATTTAAGCCCTTTTGTAACTATCTTGAGATACTCGAGATTACCGTTGAAAACTTGATTGTAGGTCTCCAAAGCACTTCTAAAAATGTCACTCTGAAGTTTTGCTTTTTGAAGGGCTGAATTTTTTTTTCCATTTGAAATTGTTATGGCTGTTGAGGTGTTTGTTAACTCTGGAAGTTGGCAGTTAATGACGAAAAGGACTGAGCTGAAAGATGGGCTTTTCCTCATCTGGTTGTTTTCTAAAGTAGGTTAACATAAATTTTATGGAAATAATGAGAAAACCTGGTGTTTTCTGAGGTATAGGGGAAGAAGCTCCAATTAAAATTGCACAATTACCATTTTTTCTTGTTTTCTTCTTAGAACCAGGTACTGAAGAAGTAAAAAAGCTCCTCCTGCTTTTGCTTGGTTGTGCAGTTCAGGTAGGTTTAATTATGGTTGTGTCTCTATGAAATTTTTGAGTTACTGATCTCTTTTCTTATTATTTTAATACTTGGGGTGGTGGTATAAAACTTTTCTTCCTTTGGTGGTACAGCTGGATTCCTTGAAAAATCTGAACATTCTGACAATTAAAATGGCTACAACCCTACACCTCTTATTGCACAAATACCTCCAGCTGTGTATGTAGGATTTCTAATGGGTTACTAATTTCAATAGTGTTAATTTACCTGATATTGTAAAGGAAGGAAGGAAATGCTAAAGCACTGAAAATTCACTTACTGCAGCTATTTTTGTGTTTTTAATAAACCACAAAATTTGAATAAGTAACAATTTCAAGAAACCGTTTCCTTAACCCATTTCAATTTGTTTTCCTTGTATCATTTAATTAGTGTTGAAAGTTATAATTACTGTAGCATGGCATAAATTACAGATTTACTGGTCACCAGAATTATTGGATGATAATGTAGCCATGTGACCATTGCAATGTCAGCTTTATAAGTTTAAGCTCTTTGAAATACAAAAGAGGAGTGAAAATACTTGTGATTATACATACAAATGTGTGTAAAATAGATGTCTCTATTTTTAGTGTCAGAAAAAAGAAGAATTTATTGAAAGAATCCAAAGTCTGGATTTTGATACCAGAGCAGCTGTTGCAGCCCATATTCAGGAGGTATTTTGGGGTTTTTCTGCTTTTAATATTGGGGGTTTTTTTGAGATGAGCTGTTGTATTGCAGGAAGGGGAGCTGCACATGTTCAATGGCAAGTAAATCAAGTATGTGATTTGCATATTGAGTGGTTGTACTAAGCAAAAAAAGGCTTTTATTTTTTCACTCGATTCACCAAAAGATTTCATGATTGAGCATTTTTGGATTATATTTTTGGAGCAGTACCAGAAAGCAAGTTTGTTGCTTTAAGGGTTTCTTAGTTACATGCAGCAAATTTAGTTTAGTGGAATCTTTGTATGCAAATTTATTTATAAAATACAATTCCAATCAATGTATGTGGTAGGTAATTTATAATACATCATTGTCACCTTGCCAGAAGGAACAAGGTGCTGCTTCCAGATAGATGAAAACCCCCCTCCATTTCATATAATTTAATATATTTTAAATGGGTATTTTCATACCTTGTATAGAGAATTTAACCTGTAGAGTTGCAGCTGTATTTTCTTCATGCTTCCTTTCTACTCTTAAAATTCCAAGAGGAAGTTTTTTCTCTTTCATTTCACCCCATGTAGGTAACTCATAATCAGGAAAATGTGTTTGACCTGCAGTGGATGGATGTCATTGTGCTGACACAAGAGTATGTTGAACCTCTCCTGAAAAATATGGCATTGCATTTAAAAAGACTTATAGATGAAAGAGATGAGCACTCAGAGGTATGGATGTGGGTTGGTGCTTAAGAGAAATACAAGAAATCTTTTTTTTTTTGGAGATGATGCAGCTCAGGATGTTTCTAACTAACAGTTTCATTTTCTTCTGACATGTTAAAGCAAGGCTTCCTGACTGCCAGAAAGTTGTTTCAGGGAGTTCCTTTGTGCAATTTGTTAAATAAATGTAGGAAAGTTAAAGTAGGAAGGATAGCAGGTGGTATTTTCTGTGTAACTGAAATGTGAAATAACTTCAACATTCATCTGTAGCTGAAAACAGAAAATCCAAAGCTGTTTCAGCTGCATTTACCAGGAATCAATAACCCATCAATTTGCAAGCCAATCACTGAAAGCTGCCTGTTCTATTCCTGTATCCTGTCGTCCAGGTTTGAGGGGGATAAAGCAGAATCCATACCAGGAGAGGACGTGTTGCAGGCGTATCATGAGGCACAGTTGTTGTACCGTGTCAGAATCAAGGAACAGAATTGTGTTTAATAAAAATTGCAAGTTATGAATCATCTCGGTGGTCCCAGATTTGCCCCTCAGTAGAGTGCATATGTCAGTGTTGCAATTATTCCAGATATTCCTTTGACATTTTTTCCAGATCACAGCCTTGACAGGAGTAAAACAGAGGGTAGGGGATGGCGGTGATGCCTTTGTGCAAAGGAAAAAACAAAGGAAAAATACCTTAAACTACAAGAGATGTTCATATTAGGCTAACCCCTTTATTTATAGGAGGAAATAGGGATGTTCCTGTAGGTCTGATGTTTTATTTAGTTGTTAAGGATGCTGCTGCTCACTGAAGAGCACAACTTTGTTTAGAGATACACGTTTATTTTCAAGAGGTGGTGGTTTTCAAGGAATTCACACCATTCATTACCCAGTCCATTCTGAGCACTGGTCATTTTGTGGGCTTAAAAGTCTAAATTTAAAATGAAAAATAAAATTTCAGATAGCCAGATGGTCCTGTGCAAGAGCTGCAGCTCTTTGCTTTGGGTGTAGAGGTGCAAGTAGAGCTTTTGTCTTCTTCTGTGGCCAAAACCTTTCCATCATTCTGGTGCCATTCCAGTGTCTGATATGAATGATAACTCAGAGATGGCTCTGTGAATGCCACTCTGGACTTTTGCCTGTGCTCTGCTTCCCCAGACCATCATTGAGCTGTCAGAGGAGCGGGACTGTCTCCGTTTCCTGCCTCACGCGTCGGCGGCGCAGTCCCCGTGCGGCTCCCCCGGCATGAAGCGCACGGAGAGCCGGCAGCACCTGAGCGTGGAGCTCGCTGACGCCAAGGCCAAGATCAGGAGGCTTAGGCAGGAGCTGTGAGTACCAATACACACTCAAATCCTTTCAAAATGCACACTTCTAGTCCTCTTTGACCAATTCTTCATCCTTTCAAGTGGTAAATTACAGCTTTAAATGCTTCTTTTAGTTGTTGCTTCCCAGGAGGGGTGTTTTTATAATACAAGAAGATTTGTGGACCCATGGGACAAATACAACTTTTCATCTGTGTTTGTCTCTGTTTGTATTCATAATGGTATTTTGACCTAAATTTTACACTCTGGTGTCCCTGAAATTGGGGAATAAAGGTGGAAGTCTCACAAATCTCAGCCTTTTGTTCTCAAACCAGGTGGTCATTAAAAGGAGATGGTGCAGGAGGGATTCCTTCTCAGTGGCATGATTAGGTGACCTGTTTCCAACAGGAAATATTTACCTATGGTTCATTCATGGTTTAATTTCATTGCAGATAGGACAAAAACTTTCCATTAGAATGATTTCCTGTTCCCCACCTCTTTGTTCCTGTGTAAAAGATTTCTTGTCTGCACAACACGTACTTGCCCCTGAAAACTACTCCTGATTCAGTAGGTTTCTCTGGGCACTTTGTCTTCATGGTCAAGAAGCAAATCTGAGCAGAGTGAGGAGTTACTTAAAGAGAAGATCAATAACAGACCTGTGGAGAATCTGCTTCTCCCTGTAGCAATGTGTCAGTTGTTTTAGCAGAGTGAAGTGTGTGTGTGTGTTCTGAATTAAAATGCTAAATCTGAAGAGATTCAATATGTGTGGAAACAGCACGAATAAAGATTTTTTAAATTCAGCAATGGAGAGAGGAGACAGGTAAATTCAATTACAAGCTGAAGGTGGCATAAGTCGCAATTCCCAGTTTGTTGATCAGATCATTTCTAGCTGGCTGGATTAAGGATCTTGTTGATTTAGTCCGAGGATCCCCTTCCCCCACTGCAGCGTGGTCTCCATGAGGAACAGAGGACAAAAGATAGGGCTCTTTTTTCCTGATGTCTGTATTATTATGTGTCTCCTGCAATGAGCCCGCCCAGGATATTCTATAAACAGCTGCACCAAGAAAATTAGTGAAAAAATTGCTGTTATTAGTTTGATTGACAGTTAATAGATAGCCTAAACAGTGAACACTGGTATGTTCTGTATAATTTAGTCCAATCCTCTCCAGTCTGTAGCTGAAGCGTGCAATTAGGGCAACACTGATGGCTCAGAACAGTCCACATTTTGCACTCTTACTTGAATTCAGTTGGTAAATAAATTCCCTTTACATGTAGCAGTATTTTAAAATATCAGATGGATGAATTAACTTCTGTCTGCAGTATTTGGTGTTAAATGCTGCATCTATTTGATAAATTTAAAATTGCTTTAATTCCAGACTTGAAAATACTCAGCGTAAAATTTATTTATAATCTGGTTTTGGCAGTGAACCTTCATACCTGGTTTAATATGCACTGTAGCTGATGTAATTTCATATAAAAGGTCTGTAAAGATGATTTTTCAGTTGGATGCAAACCAGGGAATATAGAAACTCCAAAACTGGAAATTGCACACCTCATTTTCTGAGTGCTGAGTTCTGTGTGTTCCCGTGTAGAACAATCACAGGAATATGGATGCTGATGGAAAAGTTACAGAAATCAGGAATACATTTCTGTTTGTGCCTGGTTTCTGAGCACCTCTGGAGGGGGAGAGCTGTGACAGGGATGTTGCAGTGAGCTGTGCAAAGCTGAACCTCCTGTGCTTGTAGGCTCAGTGACCTTTTCCAAACAATGTCTGGTTGCAAAAAGATCATTCATGGTGAAATTGGCTCATTTTTAAAAACAGCTGCTCTAGTTTTGTTTGAAACATACCTATTCTTTGTTGGTATGATTGTTTTGAGATTGTATTATACATGTCAGTCCATTAAAGTCTCTTATTTCCTCCTTTTCTACTTTTGTGTCTTACTTGTATTCCAGAATGTGAAATATACAGTAACACATTTGTGTATGTAATACATCTTTTAAGAATGTTCAATATTGGCAGGTTTTTCAATAGCAAATACTTTTTGTTCTGAGGTGCAGTTGAATGTTGAACATCAGGTATTCTTTGTCTGTGAGAGAATTAAATATTTCCTTTGCACTTAGTCATGGTTTAACAAACTCATCTTTCAAAGATTGAGAAGTGAGTTGGAAGTTAAGAATGAATCCTGTAGGAATTGCAACATTCTATGTCAAATTGTTTTTAGCTCAGGTTTCTGAGGAGACTAAAACAGACACTGTGTTGTTTCCATAAAATTAAAATTCATTATGTGTTTCATGAAATTACTGAGCTTATTAAGCAGTATCTTCTTCAGCTGAGTAGACACCTAAAAACCTTGATTCTTCTCTGCAAGAAAAAAAGGAATTATGAATCTACAGAAGTGCTTTTAAAATTGGCTTTATATGATTGTGACAAGGGATTAGTGTCTGGTTCTCCTGGAAAGAATCTGGGCCTTTTGAATGTATATTTTGACATTATTCTGAGTTGACTTTTGGATGTGAATCTCCTGGTACACATTCATGTGTATTGTCTGTGGTTTGTTAGCAAAAATCCCTTACTGCAAGAATTCCTTTCTTGCACCCTGTTTTCTACCCTGCATGAGTAGGAAACAACAATTTAAAGGACTACAAAAAGACTTAACATTTAAAATATTAGATAAAGACTTAAACCAAAAGAATAACTAAGTCATAATGGCAACCCTAAATTTTATACTCTGATGTCCCTGAAATTGTGGGTTAAAGGTGGAAGCCTCACAAATCTCAGCATTTCGTTCTCAAACCTGGTGATCATTAGCAGGTTTCATGGCCATGTTTAACTGGTTTGTGTTTTCTCTTCTAAGTGAGGAAAAGACTGAGCAGCTGCTTGACTGTAAACAAGAACTGGAACAGATGGAAGCTGAACTGAAGAGACTTCAGCAAGAGGTGTGGGTTTAATAATTTTATTATTTAAAAAAAAGTTGCCACCACCAGAACAATTCACCACTCTTTCTTTGATATTAAGTATGTTTCCATGTTTCTTTTTTTTTATTTTGCACTCTGAACCTGATCTTGTGTCATTTATTCCTTTATTTGGTATATTATGATGGAAAAAAGTGTCCTGACTTAGGTTAGTATTTCTTCTCTAATATTTTTGTTTCAACAGTCAAGCAATTTGCCCCCAGTGCATCCTCTGGGAGGATTTTCTTAAAATGAAAGCGCTCTAGTTTTGTCTGGTTTTTCTTTATACTTTGTATGTCAATAATGAGGGAAAAACCCCAAAATACATACATAAATATGCAACACACAAAACTACAGTGAGTCCTTGAAAAAGGCCAGTGCAGTTTCCTTGGAAATACGTCATCTGAACGAACCCTCTGAAATATATTCTGCTGTTTCTTTGTGTTTCTCAGAATTAACTGATACCTCTCTGCATTACCCTGATTTAAACAATGAAGATCTGTGTTATCCTTTACCACGTCCTGTCCAGGCTTACCTTTATTTCTGTGTCTCCCTTTGTGCCAGAACATGAACCTGCTGTCGGATGCCCGCTCTGCCAGGGTGTACAGGGATGAGCTGGACGCGCTCCGGGAGAAGGCGATCCGAGTGGACAAGCTGGAGAGTGAAGTCAGCCGCTACAAGGAGAGGCTCCATGACATTGAGTTCTACAAAGCCAGGGTGGAGGTGAGTAAATCCAGGGAAAAAGTCATCCACAACCACCGTTTTTCTCTTGGCTGGGGCTTTTTCAAAGCTTTTTTGGAGATTAAAACATTGGGATTTGAAAAAGGGTTGCAGCTTCTTGCTCTGGGATATGGCAGTCAGATTTTTGTGACAAACTGCGGTTTTTAGGGAATTGTCTCCGTGTCTAATGGCATGGAGGTCAGCAGTGTTCACCGTAGCTCTAAGCTAGCAAGGCCAGTGGAAGCCTCTGTGAAGGATGGGTTGAGAAACCCACGGAGGAATTAATTCAAAAGATGCTATAAATATAATAATTTCTTTCTCCTCCTGTAGGTCTCCTAAGGGAAGGCAATTTTCTAAGTCAAGTGTTGAGGAAATACAGGCTGTTCACATAAATGAGTACGGGACAATGGCATAAAATACACTAAAAAAAGATGTGCCAACACCAGGCAAGGGGAACTTAGAGTTCTGCCATGAGTTAGTGATTTAGGAGTCAAATCAACATGCAGGAATTTTTCAGGCCATCATTCTGTCTGTAAATGCCAAATTTGATGGGCAAGTGCCATACGGCATAAAAATTAGTAAAGGAAAGCAGTCTGGTATACAGGATTTGACAACAGTGGAAGTTTCATTTTCATAGACTGTTTGAACTAATAAACCCCCTAAAATTTGTTTATATGTTTTCATTGCTTGTAAACTATTGTTTATTTCAAGCATACTTTAATGCAGATAGATGTTAATTAGTTGGGTTTGCTTCATAATAATTAGGAGTTAATTTAATATTTGTGTAGGGAGGAGTATGAAGGATATTTATGTGATCTTTTCTCAGCTTTGCAGCTGACTATGTGGTGAATTTTGAAAAGTTTTGTCTTTATATCATGAGGAAAATTGCCATTTATGTATTTTGCACATTACTTTCATCACATGCTATGAAAAAATCCTCTCTGTACTGAAAGCTGCTCAGGACCTTGAGAGTGGCTGGTTTTATTTTAAGATTGTGGTTGCATTTTCAGATCATGGCCTGACTTTGGGCCCAGTGGCCTATAAACCTAATTTTGGGCTGTACATGCAGGAGCTCTTTCCAGATCACAGCCCAAATCACAGAGATACTGATGGTTTAATTATAATTATCAACACCTTATTTGTTCTTAATGGCTTAGGGAGTATTCCATCTAATTTATGTCAGATTTTATTTTCATCGAAATTCATAAATTGCATTTGTATGAAATTGCTGTAAGGGTGCTTTTTATTATTTTTATTTTTTATTATTTATTTGCAGCTCCCAGTTTTAGTTTAGGTTTCTGAAATAGCTTGTGATGGTGTCAAAGTTGGTATGAGCAGGGAAATATTTTCGGTTTGGGATTTATTTTTTGTTGTTGCTCAATTTTTGCAGGAGTTAAAGGAGGACAATCAAGTGTTGCTAGAAACCAAGACAATGTTGGAAGATCAATTAGAGGGGACACGAGCCCGTTCGGATAAACTGCACGAGTTAGAAAAAGAGAATTTACAGCTAAAAGCTAAATTGCATGATATGGAGATGGTGAGTGTCAGGGGAGGGTGGCAAAGGCAACTGATACACACTGAATTTCGTTTCCATTTTTAATAAAAGCCTTCAAAATAGTGGATAGAGAAGGAATGTGATGATAAATCAGCAGAGACTCAAGAGCAATAGGATTGGTATTTTGATGTGAATATAATGAATTGTCACTTAAGTGTTGTGTTTACCCCATGCACTTTGTTTCCTAATACTCAGAGAGAAGTAAACTTTGGAAGAGTAGGGAGTGATTGCTGCAGGTTATGAGGAGAAGAGGTTCTTCTTTGTAATCTTCTTTACTGGTTGTTCCTGTTCCCTTCAAAGTTCTCCCAGCTTTTGCCAGTTCCTCCCCATCTCACTGTGTCAGCAAATCAGAAAAGAGCACTTTGCCCTTCCCTGTGACAACATAATAAAGATAATAGAATATAGATATTACTAGAATATAATAATATAGATAATAAATAGATAATAAAATACTTTGCACATATTGAGACTTTTAACCTGTGAAATAATTTTCAAGGAGCGTGATATGGACAGAAAGAAGATTGAGGAGCTCATGGAGGAAAATATGACCCTAGAAATGGCTCAGAAACAAAGTATGGATGAGTCTTTGCATCTTGGCTGGGAGCTTGAGCAGATAAATAGAACTACTGAACTTTCTGAAGGTAAACATAGTTAATGCTTGCAAAGTGATTGAAATTAAAATCTTAGAGGCAGGATGGCATTAGGAAATGAAATGTCCTTATTTCTGAAATACAGAGCGTGTCATCCTCTCGGGAAATGCTGATTCCCATGTATCCATGGAGATACAGCCTACATGAAAACTCTGTTCTTGTGATTCTTGTTCAGTGGTGTAAACCCCCTAAATACCTTGCACTTACATTCAGACTTTTGTACTCCTCAGCACAGATTGAGACTTCTTGCTTTGCTGTTCTCAAAGCTAAGGAGAAGAGCTGTGGTAACAATTTTGGTTGTTTCAGTATAACATGCTTGGATATAAACTGGATTCTGTGCAAAGCACTTGTGGAAATTTGGAGATACATCCCAAGTTGTGGGAAACAAATCTCTGCTGTGATTAGGAACTTTAGGAGAGTAGAACATACTTTAATTTTTAACATTTCTAATCCTAACCAGCTCTGGTCACCAAGAAGGCATCAGAGGGACCTTCAAAGGCTGCTAAACCCCCTACGTTTAAAAATGCAAAGAACTCAGGGTAATAAGTCACCTTTTATTTTAATGATGGTGTTTTTCTCCTGCAGTGCCCCAGAAATCACTAGGCCATGAGGTGAATGAGCTGACATCCAGCAGGTTACTGAAGCTGGAAATGGAAAACCAAAGTTTGCTGAAGACTGTGGAAGAACTGCAAAGTGCAGTGGGCTCTGTGGAAGGCAGCAGTTCAAGGATTCTGAAAATGGAAAAAGAAAACCAAAGACTTAGCAAGAAGGTAAAGGTCAGGGTGTGCTTGGATTGTGTGAGAACTGCCTAATGTTCTTTGCTATTTTCTTTCTAAAGGGTAATTTTATGAATTGCTGTTATTTTGGGTAAGGCATTTGGATAAGGGTCTAAGTGGAGTTACAGCGTTTGTAAGTTTATGGTAAAAAAAAAAACCACCTCCAAGAGGTTTTTATCTTCTTTAGTTTTGCTTGTTTATTGATGTGACAATGTGACCAGTTTATTCAGAAAGGTCTTGGACCAGTGAGGGGAAAAAATAATAATATATTGGGGATATGATGAGTAATGAAAGTGGTTTAGAATACTGGAGAACATTAATTTTGGTAATTGTGAAGCAGGAGAATGTGTGTGCAGAGGTGAAGAGTGAGGGATGAGTCTGAGCTGAAAACTTGGTCCTGTGTCCTCATTTTAGCTGGGGAAGGGAGAAGGTGGGTCAAGGAATTGATAAAGAGGGTAGTTTGTCAGGTTTAACTGTGCTGATCTGTTATACTTTACTTCTCAAATTATGGGTATCAAATAGAATAATGTAGTCAGTGGTATTTATAGAGAATAAAAATTTGAAACAAAACCAGGGACTAATTACAGTGGAGTGAAAATGTCTAAAGTTCCTAAAATAGCTTTGACTTCAGCAGCTATTTCAGGTGAAAGACTACTCTTAGAGTGGGTGAGAGATAATTTAAAAAAGACAGTAAATTAAAGAAATCCCTGCTGCATTCCATGTTCCCATAAGTTTTCTGATTCCTAAGAAGCTAGTATTTTTTGGAGCAGCCTCTGTGCTGTGCCCAGAAGGCAGCTGGGAGGTACAAAAGAAAGGAATAGGTGTAAGAAGCACACAAACATCATTCAGGTCAACTTGGTACAACTTAAATGTGACAGAAAAATCATGCCTTGGGTATTTTAAATATTAAAAAGTTTTGCTCTCTGCAAGTTGGAACCATTTGACAAAACAAACCCATATATTTAATTCCCAAGGAATCATCTTAATTATCTCTTGAAATAGTTAAGTGAGATCAAACAACATTCAACCTTCCTAAGTTAAAAGGGTCTTGGAGGAGCAATATAAATCTCACTAAAATGGAATTTTAAGAGAAAAAAAAGATGCTTGAGGAAATACCCAGAGCCTGAGAAAATCTGACCCTTTTTTTTAAAGTACTTTATAGATGCTGCGCTCTGAGCCAGGGAGAAAATTCTGGCAGGAGTAAATATATTCCCAGAAGAAATTAATGTTTCAATTAAAGATTAGAAATTTCTGTTTTATTCTTCCCCTTAAGCTTCTTTATTCATTTCTATGAGGGTGCCTTCAACCCAGCTAAGAGTGTCATTTTTAAGTACATTTCAAAACTTCTGTTTCTCTTCCCAGCTTGAAGAGCTGGAGAATGAAATTAGCCAAGAGAAACAAAGTCTTCAGAACAGTCAAAATCAGAGTAAAGATTTGATGAAAGAAAAAGCACAGCTTGAAAAGACACTTGAAGCACTTCGAGAGAACTCCGAGAGACAAGTGAGTAGCAGAACCAAAAGTTTTAATGCTGCTTTGTGCTCTGCTGGTCTCCTTTTGTAGGATTTTACAGACATAAAGGGATTGTAAATGTAGTGGATTTGCCAAAAGGACGTTTCTGCAGGAAAACAGCTTTTCTGAGAGCTGCAGCCAGTGAGAGACGTGACTCATTTCTGGCTGGGGTTTTGCTGGTGGGTTTAGAGCTTTGTGATGTTTCTAACGCTCCTGTGGCTTCCGTGGGCATCTGCTGGAGTTGCTTGGAGGGTGTAGCTCAGCCAGGAGAGAGAATTGGGAACTTTGGAGGGAAGCCAGACACCTCCCAGAGCAGGAGAAAGGTCCCAGGCAGCTGGGCAGTGCTTGGAGTAATGTTGGAGTATTGATGAGAATTCCAGCAGCCTCAGGTCCAGCTCCATAATCCTGCCTTGCACTGGGATGGGTTCCTGCTGTAATGCTGTAATCCTACCTGGATTTATTTGTGGCTGCCAAAAACTGGCATCTGAATCTTGGTAAAGATGTACCTGATGGACACTGGCACCTTCTGAGGTGCCTGCAGAGCAGACAGGTGGAAGGCAGCCACCAGGAAAAAGAGTTCTGGAAGCTTCTGGAAATGCCAGATTTAGGAGTTGAGTGTTTCAGAATTAGAACTGCAGCTAGCTTTTATAAATTCTATTTATACCTCCTGATGACATTGCCATTTAGTTTAAGTACAGTACTTTGAAATACAGAGTATTGTATTTCAGGAGATGCTGAAGATGTTTAAAGGCCCTATTTAATCAGTAAATGAAATTCCAGAAGAAAGAAAAAGGGAGAGGAAAAAAAAAAGGCTTGGCGTATAAGGTGTACTTTCATTTAAAGATACATATCTTGTTTTGGGACTGATATTTCAGTGAGACTAGTTCTGCTTAAAAATAACATGCTTAAGGGCTGATGGGTCAACAGCATCTTTCTTATCTCTTACAAATCCTGTGCTGACACTGGAATTAACTATAGGACGTTCATTTGATCTCATCCAAAACCATGGAGGCATTTGTCAGGATTTTTTGTGGAATTTGGATTATAGAAGCAGAATTCATGGAAAGTAATTCAGTGCTGTGCCAGGTGCCCCAGAGTTGTGTTTTTAGGCACCTGTTAATGAGTTTCTGGTGAATATTCCAGAGCAGTTTGTCATTGCTGGGAGCAGAGCTGGAGCTCTGTAATTAATAGTTCCATTCAGATTCCACTATGGAAGAACAGCCTATAATTTTCTCAGTCTGTTTTTCATTGCAAGCAGCACTTTTCCTTTTCTCCAAAACAGTTTATTGTTGAAACATCCCTTACACTGGGTTATTGGTGTACACTTAAATATTGATCCAAACAGTTTTACTGGATTTTGCTGTCTGGTGTTACTTGCCCAAATAATTCCTGATGATTTGGAGCAACCTAAAAAGTCAAGAAATACTAAAAATTAAGATGTGAGTTTTGCTCTTATCCTTGAGGTAGATCTGGAGAAATGTTTCCTAGGAAAATAATTCCAGTATGGTTTACTTTCTCTGAAGCTGGCTTGGAACAGAATATCCAAGGGTTCTTTTTAACTCAAAAATCAGTGTAACTTTGGTGTGTTTCTTCTCAATTTGTTGTTGACTGTGATCAGGATTCCCTCATATCCCACCCATCACCTCCACTTTTTCCGAATGAAATAAAGAGATTTTAGTGGTTCCCACACCTCCCTCCATCTCAGGTTTGGTTTAGAACTTGCCTGCAGCCCTGTTCCTTGTGGACACACAGCTCTGGAATTCACTGAGTATAAGAAAAAGCAATCTAAATACGGGTAAACACAAATGAAAATTAAATTGTCCTAAGAAATAGATAAAGCTTTGCTTGGATTTCTGCTTTATTCATTTGGGGTTTATGTTTATCTATTCATATTCAAGAGGAAGAGATTTGAAGATTTACGTTGTTGTCAAACTTGAAATAGTGTTTGTAATTCCTCACATAAATACTGGCAGAGTGAGAGGTTTTTTAACTTAAAATAAAAGGTAAATATATGATTAGTATCTTTTAGTTTATATATGAAAGCAGTTCCTTGTTGGCACATTGTTTATCACTTTACCTTTTTTCTACCCAAATAAGATTAAACTCTTGGAACAAGAAAATGAACACTTGAATCAAACTGTGGCTTCTCTAAGGCAGCGCTCCCAAATCAGTGCTGAGGCAAGAATGAAAGAAATTGAAAAGGAAAATAAAATCCTTCATGAGTCTATCAAAGAGACCAGCAGTAAGTTAAATAAGATTGAATTTGAAAAAAAACAAATCAGGAAAGAACTGGAACACTACAAAGAGAAAGGGGAGAGGGCAGAAGAATTAGAGAACGAGCTGCATCGTCTGGAGAAGGAAAATGAGTTATTACAGAAAAAAATCACCAACCTAAATATCACTTGTGAGAAGATCGAGGCCTTAGAACAAGAGAACTCTGACCTGGAGACGGAGAACAGAAAGCTGAAAAAAACCTTGGATAGCCTGAAAAACCTCACTTTTCAGTTAGAATCCTTAGAAAAGGAGAATTCCCAACTCGATGAAGAAAATTTAGAGTTACGAAGGACAATTGAATCCTTGAAGTGTACAAGCATTAAAGTGGCACAGTTACAATTAGAAAATAAGGAGCTGGAGAGTGAAAAGGAGCAACTCAAAAAAAGCCTTGAACTGATGAAAGCCTCTTTTAAGAAGACTGAACGCTTGGAAGTCAGTTACCAAGGCCTGGACACAGAAAACCAAAGGCTACAGAAAGCCCTGGAAAACAGCAATAAGAAGATTCAGCAATTAGAGAGCGAATTACAGGATTTAGAGTCTGAAAATCAGACCCTGCAAAAGAACTTGGAAGAGTTAAAAATCTCTAGTAAGCGCCTGGAGCAGTTGGAAAAGGAGAATAAGTTGTTAGAACAAGAGACTTCTCAACTGGAAAAGGATAAGAAACAGCTGGAAAAGGAAAACAAAAGGCTTCGACAGCAAGCAGAAATTAAAGATAGTACCTTAGAAGAAAATAATGTAAAAATCAGTAATCTGGAGAGGGAAAATAAATCTCTGTTTAAAGAAATTGTTGTATACAAAGAGTCGTGTCTGCGCCTGAAAGAACTGGAAAAGGAAAACAAGGAGCTGGTGAAAAGAGCAACCATTGATAAGAAAACCCTGGTCACTTTGAGAGAGGTAAACACAGAGGAGTTTCTGTTCCCATCATACTCTGTTTGTAATGTACAGAAATTATATCTGGGTTTCTGATTTGGGGACGTTTTTCTGCTTTAATCTGTGTACTGTTAACACCTTTATGCATTAGATAACCAAAATTTCTATAATCGTAGTCATGAAAAGGAAGAGTATCATGCTACTGGAACATTTCCCCTTCACTGTCATGTTCCAGACCAAATTTAAAGGGAAACTGTAAAAGAGAGAGCACAGAGAAATCATATTCTAGTTACAGTGTAATGTCTGATACAGCTGGAAGCTGACAACTGGAAGGAGAGTTGAACATGAATTATTGCAGTCATGTAAAGATAAAACGCCCTTGTCTCAGCCCTCCTGGAACTAAGACTACGTTGTTTTATTTCTCTGAAGATACTGACTGTAGTTTTTTCTGTGCAAGGACTTAGTGAATGAGAAGTTGAAGACACAACAGATGAACAATGATCTAGAAAAACTGGCCCACGAGCTTGAAAAAATTGGCTTGAACAAGGAGCGTCTCCTGCACGATGAGCAGAGCAGTGATGACAGGTGAGAATGGCAGGGCCTACCTGAGAGAGAGCACAAATGAGGGTCTTTTTTATTCATGAAGTGGTTTTGCAGACTGGTTCTGTGCATACTCTTAGATTTTTAAGGCACACTCGTAGACCCAAAATGGAACTTGATATTTTTGGAAATTAATTAGTTGATGTGCTGTCACATTCAGCTGACTGTGACAGTGACTTGCCGCTTTTTGTTGCTAAGAGACTCATTGAAGTATGTCAGGAGATACAGTTAATTATAATTAAAATGTTTTATGCTCTAGTCAGCAGCAGCAACAGTAGCAGTAAAAGATAATGAGCTCAAAGTGTTGGGGTTTTTTTTTCTTTTTTGACTGCCTGTCTGATACAAATGGTTTTTGTCACATATTGATTACCTTAAACTGCCTCACTCT
>NW_008240228.1:6200732-6210383 GCF_000691975.1 Corvus brachyrhynchos
CATTTCCTTCTAGTTCTTCCTTCCTAAAGGAAGCTGCATTCCCACTTTCCCTGTCTGGGAAGTATCCAGTGCTCCAGTGTCTCCAGAACTTGGTGGTGGCTCCATCATTCCTCCACACCTGCCATTGGAAAGCAGCTGCTGCCCTGACATCTGTTTCCTCTGCTGTATTTTCCTCCTCTGTCTTATCCTGCAGGGATTTAGGGAAAATTGGTGGCAGGAGCAAAGCAGACTGGTGTGGGCTTCTAGCCAAGCTTTACTTCCCGGTGCTGTTCTGCTGTCATGATCTGTCATGAGTATGGAGATTGATTTGGGGCTTTGTGTGTCCAAAGGAAACCAAGTAACACTTGGGGTTTGAATCCAGTTCCCCTTTCTTGCTGCCAGTGCTCTGTCATGGGGTGCTGCCAGAGTCCTGTGGGTGAATGTGTTACCTGCTCTTGGTTTCTGCTGGTGGCTTTCACCTGCATTTCTCAGCTCCCAGATGAGTTCAGGCGAAGTCCTCAGAACCTGGACTGGTTGGATTTCTTCTGATTTAAGCACTTCTGTGTCCCATACAGCACTTGATAAGCATTTGATATGTCCTTAGGTGAATATACCCAGCAAAAAACTACCAGTCCTTGATCCAAGGTGAAGCTTAAGCTTAGATGAAGCCCAAATGGAGCAACATTTAATCAAGTTCTAGGTTAGAAGTGGTTGGGCTCTGCTGCTGGCTTGAGCTACTTCCCAAGCTCCGTGTAGAGCTGGAGGACCATGAAAGGGCAGTAGTTATTTTCCATGTGAAAACTTGGGTTGGTTTGAAATTTTGCTGTGCCAGTATCCTGCTTTTCCATTGTTCTCAGCTTCTTCATTCATCCCAAAGACACCTGGATTGCTTTCCTTACATAACAATGCATAGGTGAGGCAGTAGCAGTTCTTTAACCAGGCCTGTAAAGAGGGCGTTTTCATTATAGGCAAAATTACTCCTCAGTGTGGGCAAAATTACTTCTTTCATCTGTCTCTGTCATTTTGATGATGGAAATTAAAAATGTACCACTTTCCTCCTCCTGGCTGGAAAGAGCTGCTTGTGGTTTTTAGTGAATGATCTTGGTAGCACTTCAGAGTGTTTTTATTGAGGTCTAAACTGGCCACGTTTTATGAGTTAACTTTGAAGTGTTTTCCATTTTCTCTTGCCTGCTGTCCTTGGACAAACAGATTTATGGATTTTGACTCTCAATCCAAAGTAACCCAGCTTGCAGTTATGTTACAAAATTTGTACCATCTTTCATTGTTCAAAATGAAAGTGGATATTGGATCTCTGCTATTATTCTTTTCCCTCCTTTGTTTTCTATAGAATTGTGTAGCTTTTCAGTAGCAGGAATTAGTTGTAGCCAAGTCTGTACTTCAGCTCAAGAAGGTGAAATACTGTATATTCTGCTAGTCATAAGTTGCCTACTCTTCTGTAAATCTTTGGGAATTAGTTGTCATATCTTAGAATCTCAGATTCTCATCCTGCTGCATGATGCTACTGGACAGCTTTCTGCTTATTAATTCTCTTCCCGTTGATCTTCTGCTCCAGTTCCTGACTGGATCTGATGCCACTGTCCATTCAGGAGTCTCCTGCAGTTTATTCCCTTCACTAAACTGATGGATCCTTCAGCAGCCAGGATTAGAAAGGGGGATATCAGTGGTTTGGTTTATTTTGTCCAGCTGTGGGGCGGAGTGAGGTGTTCTCCAGATTCTGAGCCACACACAGGGACTGAACTGCTTAGGAGTGATTCATGATTTTGGTTTCAGTATTTCCCATAAAGGATGTGCAGTGCTAAATCAATACAGTTTAATCTGACCACTTCTCTCTCAAATTGACATTTTGGGGGGTTTTAGGTGCCCTGCAATATTGTGAATATGGTTAAAAATGGAAGCTTTGCACATCAAGGGTGGCAGCAGTCTTAAAATATCAGCAGCTGGGCTGAGTGAGCAATTTACACATTGATGCACCAAACGAGTGTGCACCTGCACAGTCCTGTGCTCCATCTCCTTCCCTGTCCTCCCCTTTGGAGCTGGCAGGAAATGGGAACTGATGAAAATCTTGCTCTCCAAACACTTCACATTCTAATTGAGTTCAGGTCCCCGCTGGATTCGCTGGAGTGGAGCCAGAAGGAGGAGTGCAGGCACCACTCACTAATGATGCAGAGAAGCTCAGCAGCCCCCTGGTGTGCCTGAACGGGCCGATTTCTGTGTCTGACATGTTTTAGAAGAACGAAGGAGTCAAAAATGGTTTTGACAACATCTTCTGGTTATTTTTGACATAGGACTTGCTGGGGATGCTGAGGTGTCTTCGTACTTTTGTCTACAGCACTCAGGGATTTTTGAATGTAGCTATGAGACTGTTCTAGAGCATTTTAGAATTTAAATACCTCGAATAGTTATTTGAAATACTGACTCTTTTTTTGTTGTTCGCCAGTAGGTACAAGCTTTTGGAGTCCAAATTAGAGTCCACGCTCAAGAAGTCTCTGGAAATAAAAGAAGAAAAAATTGCTGCTTTGGAGGCTCGTCTGGAAGAATCAACAAATCTAAACCAGCAGCTGCGTCAGGAACTGAAAACAGTAAGGAAAAGGACATTTTTCTGTAAGGTTAAATGACTCCTATATGAGCTGTTGTTACTTCTACACTTTTTGGGTAAGACAGCCAAAAATGGCCATCGTTCAGGTGCCAGAAAGCAGGACAAAGGTGTGAATGCTTTTAAGACTGTGTTGACATCGCTCAGTTGTTGAGTTTATTCACTGGCCATGAAAACATCAGCTGGATAAATCACCTGGAGTCGATTTGATTTGGGATGTCATTTCCAGTTAGGTTTTCTGGCCTACCTTGAACAGCCTGAGTAGATTGGTTAAAAAAGGAAATAAATCACCTTGCTTTAGAATTTTAGTATAACAGTTGGGGGATACAGTTGAAAGCACTGAAATAAAATAGAAAATAGAGGTCTCCTGTTTGTTGGGGTTAAACTGTCCATGTCCATAAATAATTTGTACCTCATCTCTCCAAATATGTACGAAAAACAGGTTTACAAATTCAGTAACAGCACTTCTGTTCTTTGAGAAGGGGCATGGTCAGGTGATTAATTAGTAAATTATGACATACAAAATGGAAAATTCTAAACCTAACTTAAGTTGTCCTAAATAATTCCAGGTGAAGAAGAACTATGAAGCTCTCAAGCAAAGACAAGAAGAGGAAAGGATGGTTCAGAATTCTCCTCCAAGAAGCGGAGAAGAAAATCAGTCTGTCAATAAGTGGGAGAAGGAAAATCAGGAGACTACTAGAGAATTATTGAAAGTTAAAGATAGATTAATCGAGGTGGAAAGGAATGTAAGATATATTTTAAATATTATTCTGGTGGTAATTATTTGTGGTGAGCTGTTCCAGTAATGCAAATGAGGGTGCTGTTGAGACACTTTAATTTATCACCTCGTTTCCATCCCAGGCAGAATCTGAATTAAATACTGTGCATGTAGCAGCTGGATTCTGCTCTGTGGGATGCCATAAAGCACTTGACAGGCATTTAAAAAGGAAATGTGAAAACATGAATTTGCCCTTTTGAATCCACAGCTCTCTCTCAAATCCCTGTTCTGTAATCCCTGTTTACATGAGTCCTGGAGGTTTCTCTCCTGTTTCTCCATAGGTGCCATATCCATTACCTGTTTTTCCAGTGATAAATCCCCCCAAAGGTTGTTACTTTGTTCTGCAGTTTTATCCCACCCTGTAAATCTCTGCACAGTCCTGCTGCTTTGTATGGTCTGGAAAACACTTCTGTTTTATCTTGGAGTTCCTGGAGCAACTGTGAACTGAGGTTTTGTGTGGTTTTAAACCCCCCAGAACGCAACGCTGCAGGCAGAGAAGCAGGCGCTGAAAACGCAGCTCAAGCAGCTCGAGACACAGAACAACAATCTGCAGGCCCAGATCCTGGCCCTGCAGAGACAGACTGTGTCCCTGCAGGAGCAAAACACAACTCTGCAAACTCAGAATGCCAAGCTGCAGGTAATGCTTCCTTAGTTTGCTTTCAAAAATAAAATTAAAGGGTTTTTTTCCAAAGGAAAACTTAAAATACATCTTCATCGTTGGCTTTAAAATCCCATTTTGCTTCCTGGAGAGACATGGGAAAGAAGGTGATGTGAAAATAATCTGCACTCAGCAATCAAGTAATGGTTTGTTTGCTGATGGAAAATTACATTTTTAGAAATTGGTTTAAATCCTTTGTCCAGTGTAAAATCTTGATTTTATACTTAGAGTAGATTCTCTTATCCAGCATTCCAAGATTACTTGGGTCTTTTACTGTATTTATACATGTAAATTAGGTCAGGGAAGTAGTGTGTGCAGCCATATTCTAGTAAATTTTATCTATTTTTTATAAATATCTAAAAAGAAAAGTAAAGCCATACCTAAAAGGAAAATCAAGATACTTAAATACAGAAGATTTTAAAAAAACAAAAGGAAGTGGAAAGCTACATAAATATGTGAAGACATGAATTTAGATAATTGAGAGGCAGAGTGTCTTGCAGCTCTTCTGGCCAAAATTCGGGTGTTGTCCTTATATTTTACAGGGTTATTAAATATGTATCTTTTTCTTTAAAAACGAAATATTCTTGTCAATGGATTTAATGCTTTTTGGAGTTCCAAGAATCAAAACTCCTTCAAGGGGGAATAAAAACCCCACAATGCAGCAGAAATAGTAAAGAGTGTCAGAAAGGATGGAGGGTTGATGGAAATCCGAGTGTCAAGGACTGTTTAAATGAAACAAGTAATGCATTTGGTGGATGCCTGGAGTCTCCTCCTGGCTCTTCCTGAAAAGCAGAACATTGTTGTTCCACGGATGCACTTTCTGCTGCCAAGCTGAAATGTCAGTAGTGCACAGCACTCCTGATAAAACGGGACATTGGTGCACACCCTGTGCCTCCTCTGGTTGTTAAAAACCAGTGGATATGACCTGGAAATAGCCTGTTTAACCAGATGAGAGTGGATTGCTGGGATTCAGAGCTCTCTGAGTACTCTTGTAATTCCATTCATTAAAAAACAGAGGAATATCTCTGTAGTTCCTTTTTTGCCTAATGCCCAGCAGCACAGGCCTTTCCTCTCTGGCAAGACAGTTCTCCATGAGCTGTAAATCCAAGTGGAAGTTGAAATATGTTCAGGAAAATCAAGAGCGATGAACTGTTGGCTAAATCTGAAGCGCAGACTAAGCTGCTCTACCTAGACTGTGCCAAAACTGTTCCTGGGCAACTAATTCTTCTCTTCCTCCTGATAGCCATAAGGAGCAGCCAGAGGAAAGGATGTCTGAAAGGGTAACTGGGAATTCTGACCTAACCAAACTCAGGATTCAGCCTGGGAAGTTTCCCAGCACACCCATGCCATCAGACATGACTTCATTTCCAGTGAAAGGTTCAGCTTTCTCATGTGTAACAAAGAGCGCTGCAGTTCCAGCAGGAAGGGATTTGTTCCCTGGTAACAGCAGGAACTGGAGTGAGAGATGGAATTTTCTTTCCTTAATAGATATCCCGAGGGTATTAGAAGCCTCTGTAGTTTGTGGTTTTCATCTCTTGAACAGGAAAGAGAAGGAGACTGGTACAGGTCAGGTGACAAGCACCAATTCTTAAGGATATCCAAGGATTCAATTTGGTAATCTCTCCAGAGGCACAAAAAGTGAAGTTCTTGGTTGTTTGGGGCTTTTTAAAATTGTCTAATGGTGAAGGCTTTGGTGTACTAATACACATTAATACTGTTCTGAGATAGTTGTTGGAGAACTGGTGCTGTTCCACGAAGAGCACAGAACAGAACATGCGTAGTTCCTTCCAGGTGCTATTATATATCTCCCTCTCTGTGTTAAATGGATGCTCCTGTTGGAACTCTCATTGTAAAGGAATGTGTGGATACCATGAAGATTTTATGGTGACAGCACAGAATTTTTAAAAATAGAGATCTCCATGCCAGTGTGAAAGTTCCTTTTATTTTAGTCATGTCACAGATTTTGCTTTTATTAGCATCACTGGGGATCCATTTCTCCAAGGTATCTTGATGCTAGAGGAAAGTGGCCCTGTCAGCAAGATAACACTTTAACAGATGTTGAAAGGTAAATAATGGTTTGATCCATCCCTGTCAATTTAATCACACGCTTCAATGCTTTCTGCTAAAAAACTCTCGTGGAACGTTTTGAATTGGAGCTGTCTCCTGGGATGTAAGAAAAAGTTGTCAATGGAACAACCAGAAGGTCGTGAAGGGTTCAACCCAAGAAATCTTCAAATGGGAGATAAAATAACCCGGGCTGTGCAATGTTCCTGGCTGCAGGTTGAGAATTCCACGCTGAATTCCCAGAGCACCTCGCTGATGAACCAGAACGCGCAGCTGCTGATCCAGCAGTCGGCCCTGGAGAACGAGAACGAGTGCGTGCTGAAGGAGCGCGAGGACCTCAAGGGGCTCTACGAGGCCCTGCTCAAGGACCACGAGCGCCTGGAGCAGCTGCACGAGCGCCAGGCAGCCGAGTACGAGTCCCTCATCGCCAAGCACGGCAGCCTCAAGTCTGCTCACAAAAACCTGGAGGTGGAGCACAAGGACTTGGAGGATAGGTAAATACTCAGGGAAGTGAGTCTGCCCTTCAGCAAAAGCTGCTGTCTAATGAAATGACAGAATGAATAAAATCAGCATCACTTAATCACTAAGATTTAAAACTTTGACAGAGGCCATTTCATCAAAATTCCCTTTTTTTTTTTGTCATTCCACAAAAAGGAGTGTAAGTACTGTCTTCCTCTGCAGGTACAATCAACTGCTGAAACAGAAGGTGCAGCTGGAAGAACTGGAGAAAGTTCTCAAGACAGAGCAGGACAAAATGCTGCAGCAAAGTGAGAAACATGAAACTGTGGCAGCAGAATATAAAAAGCTTCGGGATGAAAATGAAAGGTAAAGAGAACTCTGGCACCTGAGCACCTGCCAGCGCAGCCTGACCAAGTGCTGTGTTCCTTCACATTTCTTAACATCTAATGCTGCTATTCCAAATACCCGTGATCCCACAAAAATAATCATTATATCCTGAGGGGACATGTGGGACAAAAGGACATGGCAGGGCCCAGGAGGGACAAATAGGGAATGGGTATTTGTAGCCTCCATGATTGCCAAAGTTTGGGCCATTCCTATTTTGTGTTGTCAAGAAATCCTGGCTGTTTTGTAAGATTCTTTTGTTCTGAAAAGTGGCATCTTAAAACTAGTTATGATGTAGAGATACTCCTTTGTATTTAAATATACAGAGAACAGTGCTTGGCTCAAAGGCCAGTTTCCTTCTCAAAGGAAAATGAGGCTGGGATAACTTACAGTATGTGATAGTAAGGAATTTGTATATGTATTTCATGGAGTAGTTGGAAATGTCCTGTTTCAGAGGGAGTGTGGGTAACAAACTCATTTCCAGCACTCTCTGATGCTGTCTTTGCATCCCAGGCTCACTCACACGTACAGTCAGCTCCTGAGGGAAAATGAAGTACTCCAGACTGACCACAAGAATCTGAAAACATTATTGAACAATTCCAAACTGGAACAAACACGGTTGGAAGCCGAGTTTTCCAAACTCAAAGAACAGTACCAGCAACTGGATATTACATCAACAAAACTAAATAATCAGTGTGAGGTATGTGGGGATTCTGGATGGATCATAGGAATATTTATATCACTGTATTTATAGGTTTATAAAATCATATGAAGAGCTGGAGAATCAGTTTACAGATAATGAAGTGGATCCAGAGGCTAATTAATTTGCCTGCTCTACAGGCAATACAAAATTTCAGGCTCATATTAGGGAAACCGGTTTAAATTATTTAAAGCATCAAAGAGGCTTTTATCAATTGATTCGTGATTTAATTTTGGGTTTGATTTGACTCTCTGAATCCCTCTGTAGACCTAAATTTTCTTGATAATCTCATTATCTGTATGTAAAATACACTCACATATAAGTGCATGGGCAATTTAACCTGTTTTAACAGCTGCTCAGCCAGCTTAAAGGAAACCTGGAGGAGGAGAACAGACACCTGCTGGATCAAATCCAAACTTTAATGCTGCAGAACAGAACACTACTGGAGCAAAACATGGAAAGCAAGGATCTCTTCCATGTGGAGCAAAGGCAATACATGTGAGTTGTGAGAACAATGGAATCACTGTGATGAGGGCAATTAGGACCCCAATACTCGTATTTTTAAACAAAGCTGTTATATATAGAATCTAACACGTGTGCTGCTTCTGAAATGTTTCTTTTTAAAATAAGAATTCCAGTAACAAATGTAAAGCAGATAATTCAGTATCAACATTATATTTGTAGTTGTAAAGGATCAGTACAACTGTGTTCATTATTGATGATGCAAATAAGGAATAAAAACGATATTTATTCCTCATTCTACTACTGGCAAAGTTTAGATTTGTAATCACTGTATTTGTAGGTTCATACATTCATACATGAATCTACATCAATTGAAGATTAATTTGTAGATTTGTAATCAATTTCTTTAGTGGACTCGAGAGAAGGGAAGAGAAAATGTGCTTGTCTAAATGATAGAGCACTTTATTTTAAAAGGAGAAATATGTAATAAAGGCAAATGGAATTTTTTTCAATTTTATATCATGAAGTTAAGCCTAAGGCTGATTGATTGTTTGCTGTATCTCTTGTTTTTTCAATAAGAAACACGTGCTGTGTAAGAATTCCTCACAAAAGGTGACAATTTTCAGATAACAGATTCCCAGAGGAACGTGCTGCCCACGCATTGTGTATACGTTTTTGAGGCATAAATTATCATTAATTTCTGTTTGCAGTGACAAACTAAATGAATTGAGGCGCCAGAAGGAGAAACTGGAGGAGAAGATAATGGATCAGTATAAATTTTATGAGCCATCTCCACCACGAAGGTACTGATGAACATGATGTAAAAATCAAGCACAGCTCTAAAGCATGACAGACGTGTTCTGTTCTGTTCCCACTGAACATCGAGATTCTGTGACATTCATGGGATCAGAATCAAGTCTGTGTCTTGCATAAAAATTAGGAGAATCTGCAGGCCTAACAGTGTGTTATAAATGCAGTGAATGTGCTGTGTTATTGGTGACAGAAGGGGCAACTGGATCACCCTGAAGATGAGGAAGCTGATCAAGTCCAAGAAGGACGGGAACCGCGAGCGCCTCAAGTCAGTGACGCTGACGCCCACGCGCTCCGAGTCCAGCGAGGGCTTCCTGCAGCTGCCCCACCAGGACAGCCAGGACAGCTCCTCCGTGGGCTCCAACTCCCTGGAGGACGGGCAGACCCTGGGCACCAAAAAGAGTAGTAGTGAGTACTGCAAACCACTTCATTCCGTGAATAAACCTTGGCTAAATGTTGGAAAAGACTGCGTATTCTGGAGGATTTGTAAAGATCGTTTTTAAGTCTGTAGGAATGAAGCCTGGATTAATTTATTAAGGACAGAACTTGTTGCAAACTCCCTGAAGTGTTTGGGCAGAACTAGTTTTGAGCATTTCTGTTTCACCATGTAAATGTTGAAGTACACTCACAGTGCCTGGGTAAGATGAAGCAGGCACTGGTACTGGGTCAGATGAGCAGGATTTGGGATAGAATGTCAGATGTCATCTCTAGGACCCTTTTTGTTTCTCCCTCTTGTCCCAGCA
>NW_008240228.1:6210692-6218678 GCF_000691975.1 Corvus brachyrhynchos
CCTTGAGTTGCTAAAAACACCTTCTGTCTGAAGGTGTTCCCCCAGCATCTCACAAAACCAGCGATGAAATTTGGATATGCAACAAGAAGTGTTAATGCAGAGACATAACCTGTTAAAAAGATGGGAATTGCTACTGATCCTGAAATTGGAGTGAAGTAGCTGAGAGGGAGAATGAGGACTTATAAAAGTGTGATTAGATGGAATATTCCAGGCACAATTTGCTGACCTTGAAAGATCTGATACCCATCCCATTAGGGTGCCCATGATATATAAGGCCAGATTCCGTTTATTATTATTTATTACCTATGGTTTTTGTTCTCCGCTCTTGGCATGAATCATTAACTGCCCAGTTTCTCACAACTTGAGAGATAATTACAGCCAAGTTATCAGGATGTAATGGTTCTATTTAATAACTGTGCACCAAAAGCATTTTGGCTGTGCATGTAAAAGCATCAGAATCCATGTGCATTAACAGTCACTTCCGATCTTTGCACTACTACTTCTAAATTTAATGTATGGGGTTTTAAAAGACAGCAGGTCTGGGGTTTGTGCCAGCTGTGAATTATTGCAGCCACTATGATGTGGTATTTTTTCTTCTGTGCTTCTTGCAGAAGCTTAGTCAAAGTTAAAAACATCCAAAAATGCTATTTCAGGGAAAGTTAAAATCAGATGTGTAATTTTTAATAACTGAAGAAAATAGTTCAAGGGTACATTTTAGCACTTTTGTTACTAACTTCTTCTCCCTTTGGGGAGCTCAGCCTTTTCCAGTGTAAGCTTCAAAACAGGTACTTTTAAACTTTTTTTAAAAGCAGCTGTTGCTTTTACATCCAAACCGTGAGTGGTGTGGAATTGGGGAGTGACTGAAGCTGTCCTGGATGTGTGTCAGTGGGAACTGAGAGTGTGCACGCTGTGGTTCAGCCCATCTGCATCTGTGTCAGCAATGTCATGTTCTGGAAGGGCTTTTCTGTGACAGTTTTCTTTGCATGATCCTTGGGACCTTGTAGTGTGCAGTTACCCTCCTGGGGAGCCACGGCTGCAGTTATGGTGGCTGAGCCTCAAAAGAGGTTTGAAGCTGTTCAGACCTCATTAATTTTTCTACTCCATGGACCTTGTTCATGTTCCTCTTAATCCCAGTGTATTTATCCACAAACTGGAAGGGCTGATCTAATTCCGGATCCTAACCTTCCTCCAGCACACATGTCGCCATGGAAACCACAGTTTTGGAGAGAATTCGGATGCATTTTGTGCCAACTCAGCTCTGACAGTCTCTGAGACAGCGATCTGAGACAGTTTGTGCCTCACAAAGCAAAGAGAGTATCTCAGTATGACGAGTGCTGGTGATGGTGCACATTTTGCGGTCTATTTCTTCTGCTCCTAGAGTGACCGTAAATCCTAAATCCCGGGATCTGGGGTCCTTTCTTTTCCGTGGGAAGCAGTTTGGCAGTAGCAGCTTCCACTGAAGGAGCTACAGGAGGGAGCAAATGTGTGAGTGCCCCCTGTCTGTGCCAGCGCTCAGGTGTTGGAGCTCTCCGTGCTGGCTGAAGGCAGCTCTGCCTCCAGAGGAGTTCTGTGCCACCCTGATCTCCGGCATCTGGGAAAGGAGCTGGTTCCACCGGGAACTGCCGAGGTGAAATGTCCTGTGTGTCCTTGAGGAGGCAGGAGAAGGTAGCTCACCTTCCCTGGCACAAACCAGCGATGTTCTGAGCTGCAGGACTGAGTGTCTGACATAGAGATCTCCAGGATAGACAGGGCTCACACCCCACATTCCCTGTCAGAGATACTGATTCCAAAAGTATTTGCTGTGTGTGACATCTGTAGTTTTTCCTCTTTTGTGGGTGGTGATGGAGATTGTGTTTTCCCAACACAGGCCACTTTCTCATGCAAATGTTTCCAAGAGAGCTGTTATCTCCCTGGGAAAGGTGATCTTGGCACAAAAATCAGGTTACCCTGTTCTCAGAGAACACCACCCGAGGTCTCACAGTGCGGCCAGAGCCTGTGTCTGATCCCTCTGGGAAGGAGGGGGTGCCTGGAGGGCTGTTGCTGTCCCAGCAGAGGCTAATCCTGCAGGAAGTGTGTGTTCCCGACTGCAGGGTTTCACCTTGGCTTTTCATACCTGCTGGCAGTACAGCCTCCTTCTTCCCAGGTACTGCCCACAAATTATTACTGATCACCCCTAATGATCAGGTGAGTGCCATGGATCTGACACCTGCTATGTGCAGAGCTTTTCCAGAGAAAACCCAAGGCAGGCAGAGGGGATTTTTGTTTTCTGTGGAAAAATACAGATACTCTTTGCTGACTTCCACTTGAGCCATTTCAGGGGATTAACAACTTCCCAAGGAATTAGGGCTGTTAGTAAACTGTCACCTCTGCTAGGAACACCAGTAGCAGGCACGCCATGTCACAGAGGGAATAAAAGAAGTATTCTGGGCTCCATTTTCCAGTACCAAGGCATTTTAAAGATTTCTGTCTCGTATTTTCTTCTGTGCCTGAACAAAACAATGTCAGGATTTTAATACAGAATTCCCCAGAGGATTTCAGGCAAGCAGGAGAGTTAAAAAATGGAACGTTTCCTGCTTAGTTGAGGAATTCTGCAATAGTCATCATTCATTCTCAGCTCAGAAAGCAAGAATGTGTTCATGGAATACTGAAAAGAGAAAGAATAGTTAATTGCTGCAGTAGCTCTTCCATCCCAGTATTAATTACTATTTCTTGAGGTGAATTCTGTGCAGACATCACCGACACGGTTTCCCCTCCAAGCATTTTGCCTTGTTGATGCAGGATTTCCAGACCATCAGTGGTTGCAGGGGAGTTTCCTGGTGGGCACAGTTGCTGTGAGCCATACATCAGCCCTTTTGGAGGTGGTCTGTGTTAATGGACAGGAAGGACAGCTGACTCAAATGGTTCTTGAGCATCCTCTGGTTACTTTTTCATAAGATAAAGGCGTTTTTGGTTAAGAGGGATCAGTTATCTTCCGTAAAAAGGATTACAGAGGGATGAGTTATTTTGTCTGTAGAGGATTATAGAAGTTAGAGAAGAATTTTTTTTCTGTGTTGTCTTGCTGAGAGAAAGTAGAAATAGACCAGAATGACCTCTTGGTCAGATTGGTTTGAGAACCTGTTCCTGTGGGTGCAGACACGGGAAGAGCTGATGGAGAGGGAGGAATATGGAATATTTCAGTGCCAGGGTAGCTCATGTGCACTTGTAAATGGTATATATGATATATATGCACTGCTCTGTAAACAGAGCTGCTGTGTGCCAGGCTGGGGGAGCAGGGCACACCTCCCAAAAGGGGCTGCAGAGACAAACCAGGCAGAGCGTGGTCTCACTGACCTCTGCATGAACCAGAGCTGCTGCTGTCTCTGCAGAAATCACCACTTTGGGGAATTCCATCCTGTGTCCCCTTTTGGATCTTTACGTGGTGGCTCCTGTGCCTGGCATCAGCCCCCTAACTTACCCAAGGCAGGTCAGCAGCTCCTAATGCAGAGTTCCTGACTCCAAGGACAAGATTAACTCGTGACTTTCCCCTCCTCCCTCTTTTAATACTATTTGTAATTTTAACTCTGTAATTCTCCTGGTAGAATTTAACTCGGTTTTCCTTGGGCCCTCCCAAAACGTTACAGTAACACTCACATTTGAAAATTTTTGCTGGGTTTTTTTTTTCCTTTGGTATTTTTTCAGCTAAAAAATTTGCACATTTGAAGCAGATTGATTTTTACCAAAATACTACCCACAAACTACATTGATCAAAAGGCCTATGCAGGTTTCCTTTGAGACAGTAGATGACCAAAGTTATTACTGAGCACAAAATGGAAGAACTGAAGACTATTAATAATAGACTGTGTCCTCTTAGATGTGCAGGCAAAGCATTATAGAAGTTATTAGCCCCCAAAAATAATGATGTGAACATATTTTAACATAGAAATTGTCCTTAGAGTTGCTTTCATTTTCAGCTTTTTTTGCTTCACATTTTTTGTAATGTTCAAAAAAAGTTATTTTTCACAGTAAAAATTACATAGTGGTCAATTTCTGTAATCACCTGCAAAGAAGTTACATTTACTTTTTTAAGAGCTTCAAACTGTATTACCCTCTGCACTGTAATCTTCAGTGCATTTCTGAGTTACCTGTGGAAGTCTTCCTAGTGCAGTTTTCCTATTTCAGTGTAGCTTTCATATTTCATTATCACCCAGAAGCAGGAGAATGATAGCTTTTAGCATAGCATAGCTTAAACTCAGACATTCATTTCTGTCCTTAGTTTCAACATTTAACTTCCATCTGTTCTTCTCCCTTTTTTTCTTTCATTTCCCTGTTTCCGTTTTTCCTCATGCTATGACATAAAAGTGGGTGCACTGAAAAGACTGCCCTTTTTGAGGAACAGACCGAAGGAAAAAGACAAAATGAAGGCCTTCTACCGTCGCTCCATGTGTAAGACTTTATGACAGTTCAGCTTCTTCTCGATGGCTACACTGGCTTCCGTTACTAATTTTTCACTAACCTCTCCCTGGACTGCGCTCTATTTTTCCTCCTCTTTTGCAATGTGCAAGTCCTGCTACGGTACAAGGAGCTGGAGCTTTTTCTTTTTACCTCCCCGCCCCCCCCCCCTTTTTTTTTTTAAACTTTGGCACTGAATACTTTATATCTGTGCAGCTGTGCACACAGACATAGCCACACGTTCCCGTGCACATGCATATAATCTATTCAGTGCAGTGTGACTGCATATATTTGTATACATAGATGTCTATATACACATGGCCCCATGTGTATATAAATTTACAGTGCACTGTGTTAACGGAAATAGTTTTAAATGACACGTTTCATAAGCCTTTTGTTAAGAAGTCACTGTAATTTTTTTTTTTGTTTAAAGCAAGTGTAG
This sequence comes from Corvus brachyrhynchos, assembly GCF_000691975.1. Taxonomy (NCBI): domain Eukaryota; kingdom Metazoa; phylum Chordata; class Aves; order Passeriformes; family Corvidae; genus Corvus; species Corvus brachyrhynchos. The sequence goes on from NW_008240228.1 coordinate 6,215,563, forward strand.
GAGATTGTGCAAGGCTCTCTGGTGGTCTGTCACTCTGCGAGTGTTCATCAGTTCTCGTTGCCAAAATGTTGCATTGATTTCTTTTGTTTCGTTTTATTTTCTAATGAGAGGTGGACAGTTTTCTCGAGTTTGGGGAAGTGAAGGTGAATATCATCAGATGTGGTATTTTTCATATCCTCTCTCTGTTGCTCTGTAACCCCAGTGTGCCTGCAGTAACCTGCACTGTACAAGGATCCCGTGTCAGCGCTGGCACTCCGTTGTATGAGCACCTGTGCCCGTTTTGTCCCTGCTCATCCCATTTTCTCATGGCAAGCAGCTGTCAGAGCCTCTAACAGCACCTGGCGCATGGCGACCCCCTGACAAGCCTGTTTGAGCACCTCCCTGGGCTGCAGGAGCCTGAGCCCCCTCCCTCCCGCCGAGCCGGTTGCATGCGGTGCCGGGGTGTGGTTTGCTCCTGCCGGCTGCGGGCGCTTTAATGCTTAGAAAACTGTCCGACCTTTGCAATGCAGATTAAGAACCGGAGCGGGTACATTGCCCACGCTGATCATTTGCTTTCATTTGCATCCCAGCCATGAATGACCTGGTGCAGTCCATGGTCCTGGCAGGAGGACAATGGACAGGTAGTTCTGAGCATCTGGAGGGTCCTGATGATATATCCACGGGTAAAAGGAGGAAGGAATTGGGAGCTATGGCCTTCTCTACTACAGCTATCAACTTTGCCACTGTCAACTCCTCCACAGGCTTCAGATCCAAGCAGTTGCTAAATAATAAAGGTATAGGTAGAAGCTTTTTGCACCATGATGTGATTATGTAAATATTGGTTTTACTTATGTTTTACGTTTTTCAATCTTAATAACTGAGTTGCAGTGCTAAGATAATGAACTGGTTTAATAACTGCAGTTATAAAATGTTCCAAGGTTTTTCCTACAGAATGTTTCCTAAGTAAAAATGGATTGCTTTGAAAAATATTTTAATTTTTACCATTTTACCAATGATAAGTATTTTAATAATCTTTCCATTTTATTTTATTTTACATCTTCCTTTATGTCTCTGTGTGTAGATACTACATCCTTTGAAGATGTAAGTCCACAAGGTATTAGTGATGATTCTAGTACAGGATCGAGAGTTCATGGTAAGATGTGAGCTTTAATTAAATGAATTAAGGGTATATGATGTGAATGTTAATGAATTTGTGAGAATACAGTGAATGGCATCATTGCAATGAGCATGCTCTCTCTGATTTTCATATCTCTCAAATGTATCATTTCTTCAGACTCTCTTTTCTCTCTTAACTACCACATCAGACAGATGTTCTGTATCTCTGGTAGAAAGTATTTGTGAAGTGCATCTGAACAGGATCAAAACATTTTCCCTTTTACTGGGAAAATGTTTTAACTTCCATTGGGAGTTAATAGTAAATAAAGGAAGTTAGCATTTCAATCCTAAAATATCGAGTCCAAATCTGGCCTGAGTTTTCAATGTTTATTGTTCAGTGAAGCCCAAATTTGCCATGTGCTGTAGTTTATAAAATCATTGCAAGTTCCTTCAAGCAAAGCTTTGGAGTGAAAAATAGGCTATTATTAGAAGTGAAGTTTTAACTGTACTATAAACATTTACAATGAGGACAAGCAGCAAACATTTTGGAGGCTACTAACAGTGCATTTCCCTTGTATTGGCTTAGGAGTACAGGACTTTATCTGTGCAGATGCTCTTGCTCCTCCTGTCCATGGCATTCCAGCCCTGTGCAGGGTTCCCTGTCAGATCTGTTGTAAGTGACCTGACCACAGCTGCCCCTGCATGCCCCTGTCTGAGCCCTGCTTTCCCACTGAAAACTCAGTTTCAATTCTAAAACTCTTTCTCTTTTCCTCTCCTCTGTACCTTGCTATTCCTGTAGTGCCCTTTTCCAAAGTGTCCTCTTGGACTGCCTGGAAATTCCTTCGCTTTCTGATCTGTAAGAAACCACTTTGTTCCCATGGGCATGTTCAGCCTGGGAGGTCGTGCATGATCCTCTGAACATTCTGTGAGCAGAATGTGAAGGTGCCGTGTCCTCTGCTAAAATGTTGCTCATCACGGTGTCTCCTAATTTTCCATTCAGCTTCCAGACCAGCCAGCCTTGATAGTGGCAGGGCATCCACTAGCAATAGCAATAACAATGCTTCACTCCATGAAGTCAAAGGTATGCTGGGGGTGAATTCGCATCCGTGCTTCATTTCCGTTCTTTTCTCTGTAAGATCATCTGTAGAGGTTCAAAAACCCCCACAACCAAAAACTTCCCACTGCACAGCACAGCATGTGCTTCCTCAAGCGTTTCACAGCCTTCATTCCCCAGATTAGGAGCACAGGTATTTTATGCTTTAATAAATACTAAAAGGGTGGTGTTAGTTTTTAAGTTACCAACTATTTTAAACCAAACCTAACCCAGATAACATTGTTACAAAATAAGAATTCCCCCCCAAATTACTTTAAAAGCTTTTTAGGATGAGAAGTTGCTCTTTTTTTTTTTTTCTCCAAGCATCCTCTTGCACTGCACTGCTGCTGTGAGCTGTGTGCTGCACCACTGCACAAAATGGCACACGTGATTCATGCCAGAAACCTTTCTATTTTGGTTTTAATAGATTAATAATATCCCTGGGTTTATCAATATTCTCTAAATTTGATGTATTAAGAACCCTGGTACATTTTTGTGTCTCATGGCTTTTTTAGCTGCAGACTGCTGTACAGACTAGACTAGGGCACTGCCAGCTCAAGACTTCATTTAATATTCATGGCTTGCATCTATTAAATGGTGCCTGTCTGGAAATTTAGGAATAAATGCTAGCTGAATATTTCTAATAGTTTATTTTAGATCTGTTTGATTACTCCCTTCTGTAAAAGATTCCTTGAGGTCCTCCTTGCCCCAGTGTCTCTACAGGATTAGGCGTTTCCATTGTAAACAACTTATCTTTGTTCAGACTTAAATTCATTTCTTAGGAGTAACACAAAGTTGGAAATACTTGATTATCCATCAGTGGTTTTTAAGCAATTCATAGTTACTGACTATTTACAGATAAAATGAACTGGTGTCGTGGAATTCATTTTGCATCTAATACCATGTGCTTCCTTCAGGTCCCAGTTGT
>NW_008240228.1:6219042-6232920 GCF_000691975.1 Corvus brachyrhynchos
ATTGTTGGAGAAGCAGCATTCTTGAGTAGTTCTTGTTGGAGAAAATATTTTCTTTCCACTCAATCCTTTGCATTTCCTTTAACATTTAATTACCCTGTGCCTCTCAGTGATGCTGAACAAGAGTGGAGGTGTCTCTTTAGCCTCTTGGAATATAACATTATGCAGGTGGAGGCCCACATTACAAGTGAAAGGTAGTTCTTAGTCAAAAAATCATGCATTGTTTGAGGACCTGCAAAAGGTAAGTCAGGGGAGTGCAATTTTACGGAGTAAAAAATGACAACTGGACTTTTTTTTAGTCTTTTAAATAGAATGAATGTTAACTGAATCTGGTAACATTCCAGATTTGAGTGGGATTATACAGGTTTACAGCTTTTTTGGTGTATTTCTAATGGACGTACTTAATGCCTTCCCCCCAAAGCAGGTGCAGTGAACAGCCAGAGCAGGCCCCAGAGCCACAGCAGTGGGGAGTTCAGCCTGCTCCACGAGCACGAGGCCTGGTCCAGCAGCAGCAGCAGCCCCATCCAGTACCTGAGGGGGCACACCAGGTCTAGCCCTGTGCTCCAGCACAGGATGCCCGAGACGCCGGAGAGTCGTGGGAAACAGACCAAAACGGGCTCCCCTGGAAGTGAAGTTGTCACCCTGCAGCAGTTCCTGGAAGAAAGCAACAAGAGTAACTCCAGTGAGGTCAGTTCAGAGAGTGTTAAACTGCGTAGTGTGCCATCGGTGGGCTCAGAATTAATGCAAGGATCAGTGAGTGGAATTCCTTAAAGGCTTGTTGGAGCTGTTGTCACACCTGCATTGAGAGGTCACAGGCACTGTCTCCTGATGCACTGTCCGGTTCCACCAGCAGGAAATTTGTGGAATTTTGCAGCTTGACCCTCTGTGGTCCCTGGGTTGGGTAGGAAAGTCGACCTGTACTGACAAAGCTGTCCATTGTCCGGTGCGTGGGACACCAGGGCTCGGAGTGGGTTCACTCTTCTTCTTCCAGTGCAGCAGCAGCTGTTGTCACATCTGTCCTGCATCAACAAGAAGGAAGATGTTTCACTTCATTCCCTGAGGAGATTCTTGTCTGCTTCAGTTTCATCTTCTTAACATACTGGGAACCTAAAAGTGACCTTGGAGCTTAATGAAATCTGAGAGGAGTAAGACGAAGGGAATGTTTCTGTCAATCAGTGGCAGTGCCTTAGAAGCTCCAAATCACCTCATCTCTGCTGGTATTTCACATTCTGCATCCCTAGTTCTTGAGTAGACGTGCCCAAACTCCAAAAGTGCTGTAGGATAAAGCCAGCCAGTCGCTGTGACTGGGGCCTCTGAGGAGTGAGGAACCGGGCTTGTCTGGGGCAGTGACACAGATCTGGAGAAGATTCTGCATTTTTTGCTTAGATACTTAAAATTATTCTTGCCCATTTTGGACTTTGGTGTTTTAAGCACTAGACAATTGTCTTCTGGCAATAAAAAATAAAAAACCTCACCTAAGTCATCAAGCCAGGTCCGCTGCAAGTCACAAATCCCAGAATCCCTTTCATAGCCTCCCAGACCCATGCTGAGTGGAAGGGTATTCAAGGGGCTTCTTTCCAGTCTTCTGCCAGAGCATTTCCTTAATGTCTTTAGCTTAATTCATCCCCAGTTGTCTCTGGTACCATTTTGAAAACTACTGCAGTCTTTCTTCACTGAGTCTGAATATTACTCACCTAAACCCTTTTTTTTTGTAAGCTGTACAGAAAACTCCTAAGTATGTGTCATAAGTGTTTAATATTGCTTAGAGAGCTGAGAAATAAAAAACAAAACCCCAACAAATCTTTGTAGAATTGTTCATTTATGTCTACAAAAATTGTTTAAGGAAAGGCAGAAATTACAATTTATAAACTTACATTTTCTGTTTTTACAGATGAAATCTGCAAGTGAAGAGAACCTTTTAGATGAAGTGATGAGAAGCTTGTCCGAGTCTGCGGAGCTGGCAGGGAGGGAGAAGCTCCGAAAGCAGCCAGCAGCTGGCTGTGGGATCGTGAGATCCCTGAGTGTCAGAAACACAGTTGATTTCTCAGATGGACGATCCCTTAAACCAGAACAGCTGGTAAGGCCCAGCCTCCGGAAGACTGAAGATCTCTACTTCAGTAGCTCTCCAATCAAATTCACCCCCGGCGCCCAGGGGAAGGCCAGGTCCGTGAAAGAAAAGATCCAAGCAACTGTGACCCAGCGACAATCCAGGGACTGCAATCCCTACGCCACCTTACCTCGTGCCAGCAGCGTGATTTCCACGGCAGAAGGGACCACCCGAAGGACAAGCATCCATGATTTTTTGTCTAAGGACAGTAGGCCGCCCGTGTCTGTGGATGCAGCCCCGGCCCCCGCTGACGGGAGTGCTCCGCCCACCTCCAGTGAGTACTCGGCACTCCGGGTGTCCTCTCCTTGTGTTCACTGTGTGCCTGGCAGGGGGGAGCGTGGCCCGCAGGGCGAGGCAGCTCCCTCACTCACAGCACGTAATTTAGGAGGTAACTCTGAGTTTCCCAAGCCGGCCAGGATGGAAAGGCCGGGTTGTCGTGAGAGGACTTTGCCGAGCGCGAGTGTGTTCTGGGATAAAGCCAGCGGATCTGGGAATGGCAGCGCAGGGTCCTTCACTGCCCCCCAGCCGTTCTTATCCCTCAACACCGAGTTAGTCAGCAATATCAGTGGATTGCCCCCAAGATCCACCTCCAAAGCAGCCAATCAGGCAAACGTGTCGGCATCTAGGTCAGTGCCGAGGAGCCAAGAACAGCCTTGTGCTGCTCAGAAGGCTCAGGGTGACCCGCGGGCAGCTCTGACCGCGGACCCTGTCCCTGCCCCCGGCCCTGGCGAGGCCCAGTCCCCACTGCTGGTCTCGGAAGATAACCAGACCCTGTGGTATGAGTATGGCTGTGTATGAAAGAAGGCCATGTTATTAAATCTGTATAAGCCTAACATGCCGTAGAGGTGTTCTCCATGTCCACTGGATGACAGAGAAAACTTCCCTACAATGAAGGAATCATTCCTGGTTGATCCGCGGGTGGTCGTTCCCTGCGGATGGCGGCTGTGGACTGTGGCATGTTTGAATGTGGAATTGTAACCCCACCAAAGTCTGCATGAAACATTAATTGCACTGTGTATATTTTGCATGCCTTTATAATACGAGCTATATTTTTATTTGTCACGCATTGCAAATATTTTGGTGTTTTCCTGTTGGTTACTGCTGCATGTTAAACCAAGCGCATGCCCGGAACGGCGCAGGGAACAGCATTCATGGGACAAGGACAGCACTGGCACTGGTGCTCAAGCTCTCAGAGCTATCAGCAACGCAACTGAGTATCTACTTGCAGGGAAAAAACCCTTTTTTCCCCCCTCCTTTCAAATATGAGGCGCTAATGGAAAGAAGTGTTTGGGACATCTCAGTGTCTTCTTACCCTTTTCATTTATGCCGTGTTGTGGCATAAATGCACAAGGAACAAGTGCCCAATAATCCCAATAATCCAGTGCCTCTGGTTTGCACAGCAAATATTAATTACTGTCCATACAGAGCAATAAACAGACCATTCATAATCCTAAACAGAAATGATCATTCTTACAAAGAGGTGATAAATAGTCACGATACGCAGCACTTGTCATGAAAAAATTACCTTTTCCACCTTTTCCCTTTGGTCTGCTTTGTCATTCCACATCGTGGGTACAACTGCAGTGAAGTGTCTGGTTTTATCAGGGGTCAAATAACAGGCTCCTTGTGATGTATAGCAATAAAAACCTGTCTTGAGTATGGTGGAAATTAATTTTTTCTTCTCAACGGAAGTAACACTGATATAATAGAAAACAAATGGTGCAGCAAAATAACAGGGAAAAAAAAGTGAAATTAACACAGTAAAATAAAAGAAAAAGAACAAAGTTGCTTGCAAGGTTATGGGAGGATATGAATACTTCAGCAAATAACTCCTTAAATTCCAGACAAGCTGCTAAAGACAGATGTTGAATAGTAATTACTTGATGTGCCACTGTTTCTGCAAGTGCTTGAAACTTTGCAATGGTAAATTTAAACAGTTTAAAATTGTATCAGATTTAAGCTATAATTACATGAGGCTTTAGGCATGAGCATTTCTTTGCAAGAAGGCATCGGTTATGCCAGTTGTGGGAGCTAAAATACGTTATAAAAATTTTAAATGACAGTATAGCTAGAGGGAAAATATTTAAAATTGAAAATAAATATTGAAAACAACAAATGTCACATTCGGATTTTTACAACTGAATTTATTCTGCCAGCAGTTTTGTGGCAGTCACAGAACTACTGCGTGGGCTGAACTTTTAATTCCTTAGTGCTTAATTAGGGAGGGGCAGTGAATCCATAGTTCCCCAAGAAAGAGCAGCAGATATCCCGTGTGGGAATCTGGAAGGGCTCTGTTTTATAAGGGATAAGAAGCCCTGCATTTCAGGAACAAGGGGAGGATATTCAATGTCTGTGGAGAGTAAAATGACTGTTTCAGGATGTGACACAGGCCTTCCCCAGGTCTGCACCACTCGTTGGTATTGGGCTGATAAATCTCTCACTTCTCCTAGTGCTGGGCACAGCAAGCAGTCGGTTATTGCTATGTTCCCTCTGGAACTGCCTCAGCAGCAGAAGAATGAGAAATCTGATACACAGAATCTTAATTTCACACACATTTCCTCTGACAGAGCGAGATCAGTGTTCTGGTCTTGGCTCATGCCATTTGACTTCACTCCCGTTCGTCTGTAGCTGTGTTGGGATTAGGTGGGAGGTGAAGAGCGCTGGTATCCCAAGCAAAGTGCTTCAAGTTATTTAAGCAATTACAATCCTAGCTCTGAGTAGTACAAAGTAGCACAGGGTGAGTTAGTACAAACTTGCCCAGGGTCTGGCTTTTCTTACCTTTCTGCAGAGATGCTGATCAGAGCACAGTGTGTAGCTGCTTTAGATCGACTCTGGTTGCAGAAGTCGGAGCAGCTCTCGGGTGTGCTGTTACCTCCTCGACTTGCTTAGGTCCTTAGACAGTCACACCTACAAGAACTGCCAGTGTTGTCCCCAGCTTCCCTCTTAAACCCCAAGGGCTTCGGAATGACCGAGCACGAGTGTCCTGGAGCACTAGTGTCTCCAGTCTGCTGGAGTTGGAGACCAACCTTGTCCAGCTCAAGCCACTCTGCTTTGGTTTGTAAATTTGGATTGAATTGCATTTCAGTTCTGAGGATAATAACTTGTTTTGCTCCACTGAGTTGGGCAGCAGCAGAAGCATTCTGCAAGAGAGTGTTTAATGGCTCTGAATAATGGCTTATCAACATTGTTTGTTACATGTGAAAGAAAGAAAATGTTGTCATGGTCGAAGGATCTTTTTTTTCCTCCGCTCTTTGGTCCTTAACAGGAAGTTCATGGATGTCTATCTATGTTCAAACAGTGGAAGGTTCCATGGAATTCTTTTCATTCCCAATCCCTGCTGCTCCTCAGCCATGTGCATGGCAGGCTGTGAAACACACGGAGCCCTTGCTCATTCCTTGGTCCCTGCTGCCTTGGGCAGTGCTAAGTTAGGACTCTGCATGGTACTGGTAAACACTAAATACGTGGCTGCTGCCCAGAAAGGTTTTGTTGTTCAGGCTCAGCCGTTTGCTCACAGTTGAGGTTTGCTTGGCTCAGGGTTTGCTTGATGCTTTGCTTTCAGTGACTGGTGAATTCAGATGCTGCATTTTGCATGTTCAAGCTGTTGCATGCAAAGACAGTTTTGTGGTTTGTGGAACTGAATGTGAACGTTTGTCGGTGTGCAGCAAGTCAAAATACAAAGAAGGAAGTTCTCTGCTAGGGTCAGTCAGCTGTGATTGCACCTCATTATTACTTTGTCTTTCCACACATGCAGAAAGGTAGGGTTGGTGACATGTATCTGTCTGTGGCTTTAGGAATAACACCTAGCTGTTCTAAATGCTGAGATGAATGTCAGTGAGTGTAGCTAAGCAGGCACTTGCAGTGAGTTTCTTCTGTCCCTCTCCTCTGTCCTTTCCTCTTAAAAACAACCAGAAAGTGTTTATATATCCTTTTGCTCTCCTAATGAGTAGAATGTGTTTTAATGCATGAGGGGTTTTTTTCATGTCCTGATAAACACAATGAATAACCTGAAATGCTTTTCTCTGCAGATGTGGAAGCTATCCCAGAAAGCAGAAATTCAAAAAGCAGGTCTAGGGAGCAACAAAGCTCCTAATTCTATTACCCACTACCTGAGCTGTGGGCCAAGTGGTGAGTTTCCTGCCCAACCTGTAAATGAGATGAATTTCATTTACAACAAACTAACAGCATTCCATCTCAGCCCCAGAGCACACTGCATTAACCAGATGTAAATCCTGCTTGCTTACCTGGCTTCTCTCTCGCTCACTCACTAGGCCGGGGCCGGTGGCTCTCCAGAGCTTCTTCCAGAGGCAGGGAACCTTGTCCTGCTTAGCCCTTTGCCTGTAAAAATGACACTTTTATTTTTTCAATCTCCTGAAGAAGAAAGTTCAGAGAAATCCCATTAAGAAATAATACTGAAGGCAGTTTTTAGACAGGGACAGGTAAATCTGAAAAGAATTGTTGAACAAAACTCAAGAGTATTCAGTACCCCACAGAATCTGCCTTTTTATAAAGCTTGTTTTTGGTGTTCTGTCCTCCTCTTGACTTCCCTGAGCCCCTTTGGTGCATGCTGTTAGTGCTGTTAGTGACTGAACTCTGTGTGTTGTGCCTCTACACCTGAAGCTTTTTCTTACATTCTTTTCTCTTTCTGCCTTTCAACTGAACACAGAGAGAAAAGTGTCCTTCAGTATCTCAGTGTGAAGCCTTTTTATCTGAAGTAACAAGACAGCGACTGTAGGAATCATTAATAAAAATTAAGGGAATTTTGTACATTCTTCGTGACTAGAGCAGGCAAGAAATAAAAACCTACCTACCTACCTTCCTTCCTTCCTTCCTTGAATCAAGGAGCTCTACTGGAGTCTACTGCCGAAAATATGTAGATGGTCTTAGGAATTATTGCACATTGCACTGTTAAGATCTACTGAATAAAGGACAGTTCTCATCTCCCTAAGGACCAAGGATTTTAAGGTCTCAAGAATTACTCCAGGGAAAACAAAACAAAACAATACTTCTTTCATCTTCTGTTTTTGAAATTAGCCACTGATTTGCTTAAGCTTCTGCTAATACTAGCCAAAAACCCCCATACCTAGCAGTTTCTATTTGCGTCTGTAAATCTGAAGGAAATGCTGTAGAATTTTGTTGAAAAGGACTGTATATACAGATACAAAAACCTCACAGCTACTGGCACTTCACTGCCTTATTTGGTTAGCATAATCTGCATGAAATTGCTCTTAAGAAAGTTTATGCTGATTTTTGTTGCATACTGCAAGAGAAAAATTTGTTTACATCCATGGAAAAGCTTGGTAACTAACAGAAGTGGGAGTCATGGGATAATGGTATTATAGAGACATTGTTTGTCCTTTGTGTTTTTCACATTCCCGAGTTACTCTGCATATGTATGTTCAGATGTTTCTGACAGGAAATTGTCGGGTATGGTTTTTCTGTAACTTTTATTTTAATATAAGGCTGTTTTCCACAAATGCCATTTCCAGGATAAGACTGTCCTACGATGTTTGTGTATTGACTAATTTTTTTTTTTTTTTTTTACTGTTTGTCTTTTGACATGAGCTGATTGTGGCTTAGGAGGTTTCTTGATGGCAAAAAGAAATGTAAATAATATCATATGCATTTTACAATCAGTTCCCTTTAAGGTTATCTTTTACTAGATACATTTTGTTCATTATTGATTTATATTAAAGTCAACAAATGTTATTGGTACAGTTGGTGGTTGCATATATTTGTCTGGAAAGATTTGCAGCAAGCTCAGAGGAAGTGGACAGGAACTGAGACCCAAAACGAGTTGTTCTATTTTATTAAAGCCATTAAGCACATTCCTATTCCTCATGTAAAGGGTTGAGTTCCCTGTGTCACCTCCGAGCATCCAGCAGGCAGGTGCTTAATGTCACCTGCAGCTTCCTCAGTGAAGGTGAGCCCCACTGAAGGCTGTTCAACAGATTCAAAAGCATGAAATCTTGTCAAAAAGGGCAAAAAAGAGGCATGCTCAATAAGCTTTAGAAGGGGAAATTTTCTGTTTGTTTCCTTTAAAATGAGTTTCTTCTGAAAAATTTTCGTGATAAAATGGGCTAAAAGATCTATACTAAGGGCATAGCGGCTATGACAGACAATTCAAAGGCCATGAAGATTAGGAAAATCTCTCTTAACTCTAAATGATGGCATGTTCAAGCTCATTTCAGGGCCTGTGCCTGGGTTCTCCTCACTCTGCTGACAGAGGACTGATGCAGCTCAAACCCCCCAAACAGAACCATTCGTCCCCTTACTGTTACAGGAAAATGCATGGCTTGAACCAAGAGATTGAAACTGCAGTGCCAAATGCTGCCTGTGCTGCCAGGATCCGAGCAGGTGGCTGTGTCTGGGGACACTGTCACTGTCAGGACTCTGGCACACACCCCCATGTGAGGCACGTGTGACTGCCCTCACCACACCTCGATGTGTCATTTCCATCTCACAGGGATCCCCTCCCGTTCCACTGGCCAGCTCAGCTCTTCTCAACTTGTCCACGTTGCTTTGCAGGGAAGTTCCATGGCATTTGAGCAGTCAGGTGGCTCTCCGTGCTCTGCTCATTCCCCTCTTCTTCCTTTCTTAATCTTCCCAGTTTGTGTCCCTAAAGTAAAACAAAAAAGCAAATTTAACTTGGGAGCAGCTTCACAGTTCCTGATACTCCCAGTCCCAGGGAAGCACATGACAGCTGTGGGACTGTGTGCACAGGAGCACACACACCCCCTTTGTACCCCAGGAATCCCAAACCCATCACTGCCAGTTCCAGGTTACAAAGGAGGTTCTCATGCCATCCAATGTGTACGTTTTGTTTACTTTTCTGGTAGTCTCTGAGGATTTAGTAACATTCCCAACACGTACGATTATGATTATTGTTGTTGTTATTATTATTATTATGATTTCTAATCTTTGTCCAGGACATGATGCAGCCTAACAAAGGAGCTCATGTGTGATTTTTAGGGGTAGCTGATGATGTATATGTAAATAATGCTTTGATATTAATAAAACTGCCTTAAAGGAATGTACCTAGGTGTGAAACAGAACTTAAAAAGCTCTTATTTAAAACTGTAATTTCCTTTACATATTGATTTTTTTAATGTTTACCATTGTATACATTTATTAATGATGTTATTAAAATGCCAAACCAAATAATTTTTATTCTTATTTTGTGTGTGTATATTTATACACACTTTTTCTGGAAACTGATGTTACTGGAAGGGTATTGGTGTCGTGGTGATGTGTGCAGTGAGTATTTCTTCTGGAAGGAAACTGATAAAACTGTAGCAGAATTTTTCTGGACCATGTGTAGTTTGTTCTGTGTGATTTGTGCAGAGCTGGGTAGCTTTTAACTGTACACTGTTTTGATACTATTATTTAAAAAAAAAAGGACACTGATTTCATAAGTAAATACAAAAAGAAATCATTCTAGATTTGCCAAATGTAGTATTTGAAGCCTGGTAGTTATTTTTGCTGAGACAAGTCCAGGATGCCTTCTGAGGATCAAGGTAGTCACAATTCAGGCAGTGCAGATTCCAGGATTCTGCACATCCTTCAAATAATCTGTCACATTTAAAACATTCCAGATTTAAAAACCTTAGCAAGTTAAATCTAATATTCTTTTTTTTAAGTGATAAGGGAATAAAACCTGAAGCGGGAGCGAGAGTGAATGGCAGAGAGAGAGCAAGATAAACTTTACTTTTAAAGATGTATCTTAACACTGAGCTAATTTAGTGGTGCATTTGTCAGTCCAGAGCTCATTCATCAACCCCGTATCCCTAAATACCAGGTGTTCCCTTCAGCCTGTACAATCACAAGCATCTGGCCATCTCTCCAGTGACGACTCCTGCAGCTTCAGCAGTTTTGGTCACTTCTTTCCCACTGGACGTGACTCCCGGGATAGATGGGGTTGGTTTGTGTCTGTCAGAGGTGGAGAACCTAAACTGCTGGGTGGTGAAGTGTTCTGTCACTCAGAGCTCTGAGAACAGGTGCCAAATCCTTTGAAAATGATGGAAACTGTGGTAAGGCTGAGGGCAAAGGAACTTGCCCTAGATGGTGTTTTTTTCATACTCAGTTAATAGTAATTGTTCATGTACCCAACATCACAAATCCTTTGACACGTTTTTAATTCCTGCTCCGGTAGTTTTGGTTGCAGTTCATCCCAGCCTGCACTGATGCTCCTGCCCAGGAGGCATCGCTTGTACGTGACATTTTCCTTAGGGTGCATCCAAAAGCCTTCACCCCCTTCAGCTTCACATTCCATCCCTCACTCACTGCTCCCCTGGCTTTGGGTTTTGGGGGGTGCTCGTTGCCATGGGATGTTTACTGGACTGATGGAGTTTCTGCTGCTTCTGTCTTCAGCACACCTTGGTTGAAAAATGACAATCAAATGCATTTTCTGTAGTGTAGGTGCGTTGTTTTTTTAGGTAAAAAGAATAAAAGCGATGTGTAGTAGGGCATAAATGGGTGCAGGGACACAGTGGGGGCAGCTCTGTCCTGGAGGTATTGACGGATGTTCTACAGCTTTGAATTTGTTCTTTCCTGGTGATGTCAAGTTTAAGCCTTCAAGGCCAATCCCACACCCAGGAAATTCTAGTTGTATCCATTTATTGATAAATACTATAACAGTATTTAAATAATGCCTTTTGATTGCAAAATGTCTTATTAAGAACATTGTTAAACTTCTAAGAACTCAAAGGCACTATTTTTTCTCACAAGATTATACGATATAAATTTACATAATTGAAACAAAAAGGAATAAGCCATTTTTTTTCAAGTTTTATTTGTACCGAGATTTTCCACCAGTTTTGCTCTACAAAATCTGTGAGTAGTAGTAGAAAAGTGAACTTCCTCTACTCAATGTCTTCATCGAAGTGTACAATGATGGGATCGTGGCCTGTTGATCTCACAAACTTCAGGAAGTCGTCGGGGCTTAAGCCCATGGTTGCAGAATTTGTCATTGGATGAAAATACACCTTCTCGTGGCCCCCTTCGAGCAAGGCAGCGTCCAGCACCAGCCTCACGTCTCCCTGGTCACAGAAGAGGGCGAGCGGCGTGGCACAGCCCTGGCCCACTTTGAGCTTTTCCAGCATGGCATTTTCATCAGCAAATCTTAAGTTTCCACTTCCAACGCCCAGTTTTTTACCAAGTTCGTTTAAATTGACCTGCCTGTTGTGCAGGACGGTCACCAGCCAGAACGCTTTCTTCTTTTTGTCTTTAAGAAACAGGTTTTTACTGTGACCTCCTTTCATATGTTGGACATGGGGCATCATTTCTTCAACAGTGAACACCTGGAAAACAGCACCAGTGCTGTGTCAGACTCTATATCCCATTAGACTCCCAGTCGTGTACTGGCAGGCATCTTTTGTTCAATATTTAGAAAATACTGAATGTTCTAATCGGCCTAAAAGCTGTACCCTTTTATGAAGGAATTTTAACAGAACACGAATAAATTGTGACGAACTGCTCCGGCACACTTTCAGAATCGTTTCTGTCGCGTGCGTACAGCAATGCCTCGCTTTAAAGGCAGCGCTGGGAGCGCTCCCGTTTGCGACTCCACACACTGGAATGACGTGGCTTGTAAGCGGGAGCGAGCAAAAGTTTGGAAAGCATCTTGGATGCCGCCGACTTCAGGGAAAAGAAGTGGGTGGGCCACTCCTCAGACTACCGGAGGAAAGGGAGGGTGGATCGGGAGGCAGAGACAGAGTCAAAGCCACCAAAAAACACCCCCAAGCATTCTGCCAGGCCCCGCGAGAACTTCCACGTTGATACTTCTGCTAAAACCCCACGCGCAGGGCCTGATCCCGCCCTGATCCCGCTGTGCCCCCCGCTGGCAGGCAGGGGTTTATTCCCGGGTTTTCAGGAGGCTGGGGGTGCCGTACCTGGGGGTGCTCGGCGGTGACGGTGGCGATGCCCAGGTCCCGCAGCCGCCGGTCCAGCGCCTCCCGCAGCTCCGCCGCCATCGCGTCCCGTCCGCTCCGCCCTTGCCGCCGGGCCGGGCCCGCCCACGGGCAGCATCCTGCCACCAGGAACGGGTCAATTGGCTCGATTTGCACTCATTTTAGCTAAGGAACAACCCCCACGGTTCAGACGTGGGATATAATATGTCACCGTCCCACCTGAGCCTCCCCTCCCGCGCAGTTCAATACATTTCATGTGCCTTAAAGCAATTTCCTTCTTAAATAGTGGCATTAACACATTGCTTCGACACGCATCCAGTGTGAACTGTATTTGGTTCAGATGTTGTTTCAAACAGGTGTTTGTCTCAGATTAAATTAACCTATTAATTTTTTTGTACGTGCCCTTGCAATAATTTCAGGTTCTGGCTTGCTCCTTACGTACAGTTTTGCTGAAAACGCTGCTAGATAAGAGAGTTAAGAAAAAATTCAAAGCTTTAAAGAAAATCAAAATTCATGATACACCCTAAAAACAAAAACTGCATCATTTGCATTTTTTTAAAGGCAACCAATAATGATCAGGAATTGCAACTAAGGGGCAAAGCCAAGCATGAATGGCCACACAGTTGGAAAGTATTTCTACAATCTGAACCATTGCCCTGACCTATGACACCAAGAATTATTTGTTTTCAGTTTGCCCTTCAGAAAAACGGGCAATCTGTAATAAAGCTTTAAATTAAAACAGTATGACTCTGTGGTTAAGAGACATGTGGATAAAATATGATCCCACGCTAATTCCCAGAGCCTCACAGCAGCGCACAGGAAGATTTCCAGGCAGCATCCAATGGAAGATCAACTCAGAAAGCAGATTTGCAGTAAACTCTGATGCCTGTTTCTCACGCTAAATTTATCTTTCCAATAAAACCTTTTTCAGGTCAAGCCCAGGCACTCCCAGGATGTGTTGCCCTGGCAGTGTCCCTGTCCAGCCCTTCCTTCCCAATGTGCCTCCCTGTGCAGGAACAGGAGTGCTTTTAATGCGCTTTGCACAACTTCTGGTATTTAAGGGAGTTTTTTTCTGTGATCTCTTTTTGAGATGATTATTCCCATTTTACCCATGGAGAAACACTCAAGGGCCCTGTGCATTTCAAGGTGTCAGTACCCAGACTTTGAAATTCAGAACACTCTTTTTTTCAACACTCAGCATCATAAATGAGCAAATACTTGTAGGAGAGATACTGAGGGCAACAAAACACGTAGTTACGGCTCTTGTAAGCGTGTGGAAAACCACGTGTGTGAAACTACCACAGGTCCCACATTATGGGCAAAGAGCATGAAATACACAGCTCAAATATATGTAAAGGAAATTATGGTCCTTACTCATCACACTCAATTTGCAGTGGCCGGACAGGGATCGCCGCAGCAGCAGCACTGTCCCAGGCAGACCCTTGGGATTATCTCTGGGTTTTGCAACCAGCATTAACCAGGTAACACTAAGGATTTTTCATTTATAGAGCTTCCTCTTAGATTTTCGTTTTCCCTAGTCCATTAAGT
Source organism: Corvus brachyrhynchos (assembly GCF_000691975.1). NCBI lineage: Eukaryota > Metazoa > Chordata > Aves > Passeriformes > Corvidae > Corvus > Corvus brachyrhynchos. The sequence continues at coordinate 6,232,600 of NW_008240228.1, forward strand.
GGCGCTATTTTAGAGACGCCAAATTAGAGAGGACTTAAAAATCAGCCACGTTAAAGCTTTAGGTTGGAGGTGGGCGGGAGGGCTTTGCAAAGAAAAAGCTGCTGTCTCCTGGCAGGCAGGAGTAAAACGAATTTAAGTGTGTAGATAGATAGATAAATAGATATTTTTAAAAATTAGTTTCAAAACCCTAGAATGGGGATAAACTCAGAAAATCTGTGCCGTGACGGGCTCCATGGCTCCGCTCCGCTGAGGGGGTTTCCCGCCTCCCGTGAGGGACTCCATATCCCGCCTCCCCTGAGGCGCGCTCCCGCCCCCCGTGAG
>NW_008240228.1:6233183-6245005 GCF_000691975.1 Corvus brachyrhynchos
CCGAGGGTCGCAGCTGCGCCTGCGCGGTGCCCTCGCGCCCCCTCGCGGCGCGTGCGCAGAGAGCGGTGCAGCGGGCGTGAGGCGCGGAGGGGACGCGGCGTCTTTTCCCTTCCCTGCTTCCTTCCTTTCCTTCATTCCTTTCCTCCCTCATTCCCTCCGTCATTCCTCGGGCTGTCAAGGCCGGGACCCGGGGCCTCGGAGAAGGGTGCTGCCCTCGCGGGGAGGGCGGGCTGCAGCTGACAGGTATTTATTAGCCAGAACGATGGGCAGGAGAGCAGCGGGAGTCACTCGCCCGCCCCGGGAGCCGGGAAGGGTTTTCCGCAGTCAGAGCCTGGCGTGGGTTTCGCCGCTGTGAGCTGGCCCAGTGTCTTCTTGTGTTGTTTGTGTGTGTGTGTACAGCGGCTTGTGGCAGCTCCGCGGCTCCCTCGGTTTTACCGATTCAGCCCCTTTAAGGTTCTCTTTGGGCTTAGAAGAACCACCAAAATAGCTGGGTTTGGTTGGTTAGTTTGTCATGTGCTCGCTTTCTGCAGGTGTCCGGGTGCAAGGGAGGTTTTAAAGGGCCCACAGGCATTCTGAGAGGAGCCCAGAGCATTCCCTGCCTTTGGAGCTGCTGGGAAGGTGACACAAGGACACCTGTGAGAGGGGACATGGAAGGTACAGAGAGTCCATCTCTGAGCAGCACAGAATCACAGAATCACTGAAGGGTTTGGGTTGCAAGGGACCTTAAAGCTCATCCAGTGCCACCCCCTGCCATGGGCAGGGGCACCTTCCACTATCCCAGGTTGCTCCAAGCCCCGTCCAACCTGGCCTTGGACACTTCCAGGGATGGGGCTGCCACAGCTTCTCTGGGCAGCCTGTGCCAGTGCAGAATAGGCAGCTCTGAGCAAAAGGAGAAGCTCAGAGAGGAGACTGTTGTCCAGGGCAGTTGGCAAAATGACTCAAACCAAAGTTAAGATGGTTAAAAGAAGATGTGGGATGATCTGACAGAAGCTGAATTGCTGAGCCAGGGCTCAGCCTCACAGGATGGTGTCACTGTCATGCTGTGGTCTTTCCGTGGTGCTTTTGTCTTGAAATGCTCAGGTAAAGGGCATTTTGTAGGTGTGTTTTGCTGCTTAGAGAGGTAGGTGGTACTTGGGTATTTCTGTCAGTATAGCATGAGGAGTGCAAATGTGGGGGTTGGTTTAGGAGATGTCAAAGAACCTCGAAGGGGGAATTAGTAGTTTATATCAAAGATCAGTGGAGAAAGATGAAAGATCTGTAAGCTCTTAGTAGATCTGTGTGTCTGCAGTAGGGGAGTGGAGAAAGGTGAAGCACGGAAGGAAATGGAAAAACTGGATCAGCTCCTAAATAGTTTAATTTTGTTAGTGTTAAAAAGCCTGTTTGGAAACATAACATATGCCTTGCGTTCCTGTTCATTTTATCCTGAGAAACAGGGTCTTTGAGCCTCGAGGCTGATCTTGGTGTGTGCTTTGTGTTTTCAGTGGGGAAATGAACCGAGAGTTGCTGCTGAGGTTTGAAAACCTGGTACAGCTCCGCGGTGCCTGCCGGCAGCTGCGTGCCCTGTCCTCCAGGAAAGTTTGTGGAGCACCATGGAAGCCTGTGCAGTTCTCTGCACATCCCATGGGGTCCCTCCTTCTGCAACCACAGCTCTGGCAAAAAGACACATCAGTCAGCGCTGCCTTATCACAGTGCAGACATCTAGCCACAAAGGAGGTAATTAAGGACATCCAGTAATCCCTGGGTTTGTGTGGAAGTACAAGAGCTCAGTTGGAATATTTAATTTTTTTTAAAAAAAAGGTGCTTTATTCTTGAATATAGAGAAGTTGTTAGAAATCTGTAAGACAAAATGTACTTAATGTGTAATTTTTTTGCCATTCCCTCTCAAATACTGACTTAGGCATAATGAATTTTTGCTGACACTGGAGGAAATGATTGCAAACAAAAATGGAAATGGTTTTATTGATTTTTGTCCTTGTTCTGAAAAATTAAAAATGCAAAAAGATTAAGGGTAGTGTGCTATACATTTAAAATGTTCATTATGATGTGTCAAGTCATTAATTTATTGCAATTGGTATTGTAGTAAAAAAGATGTCTTTACCTCATATGGCTCAAGAGCATTGTCTTTTTAATATTGTTTTTGTTATTTCTTAGTTTATGTATTCCTATCTATGTGTCTAATTCCATGTAGGAGACAAAAAAGAAGAAAAAGAAGATTCCCCTGACTAGAGGTGAAGTGGAGATAAGGCAGAAGATGACTGTGGAGGAACTGGCACAAGCTATGGGCAAAGACATAGGTGAGAGCCTGCTCTGGGGTCTGAAACAGCAAAATCTGCCACACCCCTTCCACCAGTGGGAAAGGCAAAGATGTCTTCAGTGGCCTTAAGTGGCCCTAGTTAGTGGTTGTTGATCCATCCCTTGGGAAGGGAGGTTGTACCCAGCCCCAAGGAAGTGTTGGGAGACACAGTGCAGACTAAAGAGAAAAGAAGTCGGGCCAGCCAAAGTACCAGGCCAGACATCTAAATGTGAAGAAGCCAGGTCTGTCTGCCACCTCCAGCAGAAGGGCCTCAGATCCATGCGGGCTGCTCCTTATGGCTGTGCTTCCCAGGGGCTAAATTATTCTGGAAGGAAAACATGGCACCCTGCTTTGTAAGAGCTGGACCCCTGTGAGTTAAGAACTCGTGGCTGAAGAGCTTCAGCCCAAAATCCAGAGTAGCAGTAGGAATTTGGGATTCAGGAGCAATTTGTGTTTCATTAGAACAGTCATTTGATTAACTGGGAGTGGGCAAGACTTGTCTGGCATTGCTCCCTGTAGCAGTTTTTGACTACTGTAATATGTTCTGTGTTTCTACAACCAAAGAGAGGAGCATATGGTCAGATGTGTCAAATTTCCTTCCTCCTTGAATCGCTCCTTTGCTGTTTGCTTTAGATGAGTTTCAGTTGTTTTCTTTTTTGGAGTTAATGGAAAAGTAAGCTAGGAATATCTGAGTGAAAAATAAGATGGTAGCAGCTAACAGAGTAGTAATTTTCCGTAAATCTGCAAAAAGTTCTTCTCTGCGAGTATGTAGATTAACGGCAACTTTTAGATAAATCTATCTAAGGGAAAACTCCCTTGTGAATAATACTTATTAGCACAAAAAAAAATTAAAAAGCCTAATTAAGTGGGTTGGGTGGGTTTTTGTCCCACGTTTTTGTGGATGTAATTGTTAAATGTGTTTATGTTTTCCACAGATCATATTTATGAAGTGCTGCTGTACACAGACATTAACCTTGATTCAATAGAACCAGATTCCATCTTACATGAAGACCACATCAAGATGATTGTTCAAAAATCAGGAATGAAGTATAAATCAGCAAAACTGAAAGAGGAAAAGGAAAGAAAAAACACAGATGCTGTGAAGAGGCAAGTTGTGAGCTGTTCTTTTTGGCTCTTTTAGTTCTGTGTCTTTCTGCAGGTCTTCGGGGAGGAGGCAGCCCCAACTGTGCAGCACCAAGTGCTGGTAGATGCCTCTTCTTAGCTGTTGTGGCTCAGTGAATTTTTTTTGGCGTTTACAACCCCCATTTTTGCTCTAATTACAGACCTCCTGCAGACCCAGCAGTACTGACCCCACGGCCCCCAGTTGTCACCATCCTGGGACACGTTGACCATGGGAAAACAACCTTACTGGACAGCCTGCGGAAAACCCAGGTGGCGTTGATGGAAGCAGGAGGCATCACACAGCACATTGGGGCTTTTCTTGGTATGGTCCAAGTCCATGTGCTCATGTCTAACACAGTTTCCTCTCCATCTCACACAGCAGGCTGACTTGCTGCCAGTTCACTAGGGAAAAAAGGTGCCACATAAATGGTGAGAAAGGAAACCATAACATAAAATGTCTGTTGCTGATACCTGTCATAGCTATGTTGATGGAACTTCAAAGTGAATTGTCTGCACAGTTGAAATTAGACTGTTTTGGATTATGGAGGATCCCAAGACACTTCCTCCTTCCTGAGGCTTAAACAGCACCTGTGATCTCTGTGCCAACAATTGCCTGACTGCCTAAAACATGTCGTTATTATTAGAATGCTCTCAAAGGAGTGATGCTTGATGTACAATACCTCAACTAAAGCTGGGTGAAGTGCTGATTTTGAGCCGTACCATTTGTTCACAGTGCACATGCCTTCTGGGGAGAAGATAACTTTCCTTGACACTCCTGGCCACGCAGCCTTTTCAGCCATGCGGGCGAGAGGCACCAACGTCACCGACATCGTGATTCTGGTGGTGGCAGCAGAAGATGGAGTGATGCAGCAAACCATAGAGTCCATCCAGCACGCCAAGAACGCAGGAGGTACAGTGTGGGGTGCTTTGGGAACCTGGCTTTTACCTCTCAAACCTCCTTGGACTGGGATCCACAGAACTTGGGGAGTAACTGTCCTACTCCCATTCATCATCCCCTGAGATGTTTGAAAATGTACTGAATGTCGCAGTAATACATAAAGATCCTAAAATACAAATATTTCCAAGACAGGGGTTCATTGTTTGGGTTTTTTTTTTTCCTTCCCTACATGGATAACTCCTCCAGCTTCTTCCTGGTAGCTCAGATCTCAATGGCTGCTCAGGGAAGAGGCAACAAGTGAGACGATGATCTGTTCTAAGTGGCCATAACTTGCTGTAACCTTTTCTAGCAGCTGTGGTGCTAGCAGCAGGTTTTGGTTAGGTTGGTGCTGAGTTTGTGTGTTCTCTTTCTAGTTCCTCTTATCCTCGCCATTAATAAATGTGACAAACCTGAAGCTGATCCTGAAAGAGTAAAGAAGGAATTGCTGGCTCACGATGTGGTCTGTGAAGAGTTTGGAGGTGATGTTCAGGCTGTAAATATTTCTGCACTCAAGGTAAGATTGTGGTAGGAAAAATGATGGTGTTCATGGCTGTCTGATACGTGCAGAGAGATGCATTTTTATTTGGCAGCTGGAAAATAAAATGCTTCTCTTCCTGGTATTTGATACCTTGCCATGAGCTCAGTGCTACTGGCTCTTGCCAGAATTATTTGAAACACACTGAAATGTATTTTGAGGCTCAGACTTCCAGCAAGCAATAATATCTCGTTTTTTTTCTGGTAATCCAGTCCAACAGTTTTGTCTCTGATATCCTGAAGTCTTGCCTGGGTGTTAAATGTCATCACATTTCAGTGGGGGAATTTGGCACTAAGGGTTCAACTTCTGATCTCACTTTGATTGGGCACTTCCTTTATTTGGTGTGGTTTTGTGTGGTTTCATGCAGGGGGAAAACCTGATGGTTTTGGCAGAGGCAACTGTTGCTCTGGCAGAGATGTTGGAACTGAAGGCCGATGCCACAGGGCCGGTGGAGGGGACTGTCATTGAGTCTCGGAAAGACAAAGGGAAAGGGTGAGTCAGCTGCCACCTCTTCGGCTTCAGTGAAGCACTTTGTAACAACACAGACACGCTGCTCAGGGCACCTGTGCCTCAGTAAATAAAGCTGGAGCACTTTCTTTGCAGGGTTTCTAACTAAAGCCTTGAAATACTGCTCTGCAACACAAGAGGTTGTAAACCAATGGGGCAAAATTCATCATATCCCTGAAATGAAATCCTGTAACAGGAAATAGTTTAAAATGGTAGAATGTGTTTTTTAAGATGTTATTAAAACAGTAGGAATGATGAAGTTAACAGTCAATACATAAAAAATTCTTTACAAGTTTTGTGTAACGTGACATTCTACCCTTAAGTATCTTAGTCCTCCATTTGCAGGTTCTGTGTGAATGAGGTGTGTTCTGCCCTCTTTAAAACTGAACTGAATTCTAGGAAATTGTTGGGATTTGTTGTTTGGGGTTGTTGTTTTTTGTTTTTTATTTTGGGTGGGGGTTCACTTAATGTGTAAAATCATTCTCTTCCTGGGTTCACAAATGCCAGATTTTGGATTGATCTGCAGAAATGAAGAGTACAGTACAGATTTTGGGATTTTTTAACTCACTTAAAAATTAGGTGAGTGCTCTAGTAAACATCACAGGAATATTCTGCCTGTGATGGATCACAAATCCATCCTGGTTATGTTGTGCCTACACTGACCGTGAAGACAGGGAGAAACATCACTTGCATTTTGTCTGTTATTTTTCTCCTCTGCTCTTCACTAGTCCACTCACCACAGCCATCATCCAGAGAGGAACTCTGAGGAAAGGCTGTGTTCTGGTTGCAGGGAAGACCTGGGCAAAAGTGCGTTTCCTGTTCGATGAGAATGGCAAAGCTGTGGATGCAGCCTCACCAGGCATCCCTGTGGAAATCATGTGCTGGAAGGAATCCCCTTCAGCCGGAGATGAAAACCTTGAAGTAGAGTCTGAGGTACAGAAAGAACTGTTCAATGGAAAGTTCCCACTGCAGGAAGGTGGATGGGAAGGAGCTGAGTAACAAAATAAGTGAGAGCTTTAAATCACCTGGATAATTTCATGAAAGGTCGAGCATGGGGATTAAGGGACCTGAGTTAGATGCTCTAGAAGAGGAATGAGGGCTTGCACTTTGCCTCTTTCTTTTTCCACCTTTCCCCTGCTGGAGTGTCCTCATCTCCATTGGAACAATCCAGTACTTCAGGAGATCAGTGTTTTAATTTGAGAAAGAGAGAACTCTTGTCTGACAAAGAGAAAATGCACAAAATACAGCTTGAAATAGGTGTTGCGAGAGCTGGAAAAACACCACATGAAAGAATGAACAATAAATTCTCTTCTGCAATGCGGGGATACTGTAAAAATAGGCCTTGAGTCATGTGGTAGCTTAGGGAGGAAAAGCTCTTGTCTCATTCTGTGCCATCTGTGCAGCAAAACCTATAGTTAAAAGTGAAGGAAAATGAGTGAGCCTGTAGAGAAGATGCAAAAGGATGAGACTGCATTATTGCAGAGCATTCTGATGCAGTGCTTTAAAGGTAATCTTTCTGTCTTCCTGCCCAGCAAAGGGCACAGGAAGTTGTGGCTTGGAGGAGCTATGTTGAAGAACAGGAGAAGATGAAGAAGGATCTGGAAGTTATTGAAGCAAAGCAAAAGGAACACAGGTTGGAATATGAGAAGAAGCAGCAGAAGCTGTCCCACCTGACCTGGAGACAGAGGAAGGCAGCGCTGTACAAGGCCAATAAGCATGTGATGTTCTCAAGGCCTAAGGAGAGAGCAGAGATGGATGAAAACACACTGTCATTAATAGTTAAAGGTGCTGTCCCTGTCTGTTTGCTGCTCCTTTGATGCTGTGCTTCTCAAATGCTCAGTCTGAAACAGAGCTCTAAATTAAACACAGTTTCTGTTACCAAAAGTTTAATCAGTTTAAAACTGATTATTGAACTGCTCTCCTGAGAGCAGGGGCATCAGAAAGCGTCCAGTGGGCAGAAGGACGTGCTTCCAGCAGGGCCAGAACAACAGGAAAACTTCACATGCCCAACCCACTTATCCAGGAACTCCTAAGTAAAATCCATACATATAAACCCCTATATAAGCATATATATACACATATATAAAACCCTATATATATAAATAATAAAAAATACAAGCTATAAGCATTTTGCGTCAGCAAAATAGAGAAGAACAATTATATATTAAAGTGGGACAGGAGGAACTTGGTTTAACCTCATGTAGTGATACTCAAGCAGTGACTGTAGTTGAAAACCTGCAAACTTGACCTGACAGTGACAGCAGATGTAGAGTCTCTGGCCCTACTGTATTTATCCAGTTTATTTTTGGAATTAACAGGCTTTTTGGATGAATTTTAACATACTACTCGAAATACAGTGACAGATGTCAAAAGACTTTGTTGCATAGTGTGGAGTTGACAGTAGTTGTATTTCTGTGTCTTTGACTTGCACAAAGTCAGCAGTACTTCCATTTATCCATGCAGGTGATGTGGATGGATCTGTTGAAGCTATTCTGAATATCCTGGACAGCTACGATTGTGAGGATGAATGTAAACTCGATGTTGTCTACTTTGGAATGGGAGATATCAGTGAAAATGATATCAGTCTTGCTGAAGCATTTAATGGTGTGTGTTTAAAAATCATTTTACAATTTTGGAATTCCTGACTTACTGAAATGGATAGGCCTCAGTCAAGTTTTCTTTTCTCAATAAAAATTAGCAGCATCAATAAGGTAAATTTATGTCAATCTTAAAAATGCTTTCTTGAACCTCAGGCTGGTGCAGGAGGGGAGCCTGGAAGTCTCATGGAAATGGAAGGACTCTGGAAAAGCTGTTGCCAGAAACTCAGTTGTTAAGGTTAAACTCTGACTCTTCACTCAGGGTGCTTTATGATGTTCACACAGGGCAGAGCTAGAAAAGCAGGTTAGAAAATCATTTCCTTTTGCTCAGGGAGGCAACTGGATCTAGGACTGAGTCAGTTGTTGCTGTTCATCCCCTGTAATTCTCACCTGCTGCAGAGGGTGAGGTCAGTGCACCTGCCATAGCCCACAGGTGGGCAAGAATCATTTAGAATTCACTTCTAGCTTTATTTGGACAGCTAAGTTAGTTCTCCAGCCCAAGAACGAGAGATCTGTGTCCTTTATATGAGCTGTGTGTGTTATTTTCTGCTTTGATACCTCCAGCTCTGTCATCAGGGACTCTCTATGGGCTTTTTTGGGCCATTTATTTCGGTAGCAGGTTTGTAGCAGTCCGTGTGCCCTAGTGAGTGAGGCAAACGGTCCCCCCTTAAAAGAGAAGGAGGAATAAAATGTACCCTGTGCTGCAAAATTTCACTTTAACTGTTCAAAGACTCATCTCTTGTAGTCATCACTTGACAGTTGTTTCATTTATCAGGTGTAATACTTGGATTCAGTGTGAAAGCCAATGAAAGTATCAAAAAGCTGGCTGATAGAAAGGGAATAAAAATTAAACTTCACAACATCATCTACAAACTCATAGAAGACTTGAAGGATGAGCTGAACAGCAGGCTGCCCCCAACTGTGGTGGAAAGTACAGTAGGTGAGTTTTCATTGACTGATATGTTTTTGCCTCAGAATGTGGCCTCAAGTTTATTCCCCAGAGGAGTGTTCCTCTTTTATCAGCTATTTTATACTACCCTGTAACTGCTTTTCTGTTTTGTTAAAAAGCATGGCAAGTAAAAAAATGCAGCCTGCTTCTACCTCGTGCCAGTTTGTTATTCCTATGGACTTCAACTTTATTTTTTACTTTTAGGAGAAGCTTCTGTTCTTGACACCTTCTCTGTCACAGCAGGAAAAAACAAAATTCCAGTGGCTGGATGCAGAGTGCACAAGGGGCTGCTGGACAGAAAAATGAAGTTTAAGCTAATCCGCAACAAGGATGTCATTTGGAAAGGTGAGTGGAATTCCCACAAAACATGGATTTGTGTTTAGTATTTTTAGACATTGCTAGTCCCCTGGGAAGTTAGTACCAAGGATCCTAGGGCAATCCTGAATTCTGTCCAGGATGGAGAGGAAAGCCACCAAATGCTGGTGTACTGTTCCCAGATCTTTTTCCAACCATCCACTCTGGTAGGAAAGAGTCCAAAAGAGCTGGTGTCTGACTTCCATTAACCCCAACACCCACAATCCCGACGTTTTCCTGCTTTCCTTGTGTAGTCACAAAGTGAAACATTAATTCTGCAGGAAGGGCAAGCCAAACCACTCCTCTGCTCTGCTGCTGGTGGCCTCTCTTTCATGCATTTTCTCTTTGTAGGATGTTTATCATCACTGAAGTACCATAAAGATGATGTTCAGGTAATAAAAACAGGAATGGATTGTGGATTGAGTTTGGACAAAAATCTGGAATTCAGTATTGGAGATGAAATTATCTGTTACGAAGAAAAAGAAGTTCGACAGACAACTTCCTGGGACCCGGGCTTTTAAAGACATTTTAACACATGAACACTAAAGGACAAATATTATATTCCTGGCTGGCTTTTTAAAAAACTCTTAACATTAAATGAACTTCCAGAGATGCAGAGGAGCTGTTCTTTACATCAGAGCACTTCAGATACATTTTGTATCTGAAATGTTCTGCTTCTCTATCATGTCAAGCAACCAGCTTCCCTCAGTGGAAGATGGGATAAACCACCAGAGTCACTACAAGCACTTCAAGTGTGTAAAACTATCACGGTAAAATATTTCTGATGACAATCTCTTGGATCCAAAACAGCTGAGCCATCTCTGCCCTCCCCTCCCAGTGCTGCTGTGCACTATTTCAGTGTGTTCTCTGCATTCTGTCACCAGGACTCCCATACCCCATTCTCCAGCACTGACCCACTTGCAGACCTGACTCTGGACCTCTGAATTTCCAATTCTTCCAGATCAGAACTGTCTCATGTTAAAGAGACCACATCTAAGGTTAGCTCAGGTGTTGGTTTTTTCCCTTTTAAAACTGGTACCCAGTATTCTTTAAATCAAGTTGCTGCTTCGGTGTTATACCAAGTATTTCACCCTAGCTGGCAGGCAGCACCCAAAGGTCCACAGGTTTTTCTCACTGATCAGCAAACACAGCGCCACAAAAATAAATCCTTAAACCGTACAGAAGCTCAGATTTTTATTGTCTGGTACATTTACTTGTCTTCTGGCTTATTGAAGCAGTATGTCAGACAGCACTTGCCACAGTAGTGTCTGTCAAAGTGACTGGCCATGAAGACTCCGGCGCCACACTCCTCCGAGGGGCACTCCCGGCGCAGGCGGCTGATCTTGCCGTTCTCATCCACCTGGGAAGGACAAACAGGCAATGGCTCACATACACTCTCCACCTCTTAGCAACAAAAATAATTCTGAGTATTTTCCACTGGCATAATAGTTTTTGTAACAGTAACTACATCGAACTTTTGGAGATAAAAGTCAGAAGGGCTCAGCTGCAATAGATCGTGTGCCTTTTATTTAACACGTAGGATGTTTGCAAATAGAATGAGTTTAAATATTAAATACAGCAGGCTCTGTGCAGACCAGTTACAGGCTCCACATCCTCCCTGGTGAGAGATGAGTCTCCATCAAGCTTCTCGAGTTAGTTCTGCCTACCTTGTAGTACTTGAGCACTGCAAGCTTAACCTTCTTTCTCTTATGCTTGTTCTTCTTGGGAGTTGTGTAAGACTTCTTCTTCCTTTTCTTAGCACCACCACGAAGTCTCAGCACCAGGTGAAGGGTTGATTCCTGTTTGTAAAGCACATGAAAGAGACTCAAAATGCTTTCTCAAAGCAAGTGCAGCATTTAAGCAGGCTTCCTGCTTTTACCTAGAGAAAGTACATCTGAAGTGCCAGGCACTTAAGAAAGCTCTAAAAGGATTATTTGCTATTAAGGTGGCATCCCAAGCTCCCAGCATCAACACTGCCCAATCCCTTGATTTGGCTAAATCTATTAAGAAATATTTCTTAGTCAGCAAAGAAAAGGTCAGTCAGCTCTGCCTGTGCCAGTTCCTGGGTACTGCACTGCTCTGTCCACCCTTTCCTACTCACTTTTTGAATGTTGTAGTCGGACAGTGTGCGTCCATCTTCCAGCTGCTTCCCAGCAAAGATCAGCCGCTGCTGATCCGGAGGGATGCCTAGTGGTGAGATAAATCAGGAATAAATGACAGGAGTGAGCTACAACAGGCTGCAATAAAATCAAAAATTGCTGCAGAAAATTACAACTGTGTAAGGCATACATCAATCCACTAGAGTGCACTGACAGTAATACGTACAACATATACGGGTTGATATCAATATTTAATAATCAGTAAGTGCCGATTGAACCTACCCTCCTTATCCTGGATCTTCGCTTTTACATTTTCTATAGTATCAGAAGGCTCAACCTATTACGAAACACAACAACAGAATCAAAACGCGCTGCACATTTCAATTAGCCCAGATAGGCCGAAAAACCACGAGGAGCTCCCGGCACACG
>NW_008240228.1:6245752-6249434 GCF_000691975.1 Corvus brachyrhynchos
ACTCGGTTCTGCTGTGCATTTTTCTGTCGGTTTTTCACGTACCTGAGTCTCTGTCAAGGCCAGGTTGGACACGGCGTGGAGCAACCTTGTCTAGTGGGAGGTGTCCCTGCCCGTAGCAGGGGGTTGGAACTGGATGAGCTTTAAGGTCCTTTCCCACCTAAACTGTTCTGGGATTCTATGATTTTCCCGCGGCGTGCAATCCCAGAATTCGATGTCCTGGTTCCTGGGGAGGCAGTTTAAACACGCCTCACACCCACTTTGCCACCGGCGGATTCCTTGAGATCAATTCCAGGTTTATATTTGGGCAAAGATTTTTTAAACTGGAAAAGCTGTAGATAAGTTGGGAATAAAGGAGCCCTGAGTCATGACTTGGAAATTATTTTTTAGGTGGTTTTATGGTTATGAGTCTAATATGGGAAAGGCTAAAGCAGAATAGGACCTGCTTGAATAAATCAGCTGGGACCATTTTAACAATTTCAACCCTTCTGTGTTTTGATCAGAAACCGAGAAAGCAGGTTGTGCTGGGTAAGGACTGTCTGAGGAGTGCTACATTATATACACTAATGCATTTCACAACATAATAAATATTTTTCAGGTAAATAAGCACTTGACAGTATGTAAAAAGTGGTTTGCTGGTTTTTTTTTTTTTCTCCAGTTGGTATGAGCAGACCGGTTGTGACCTCTGTGTTGTTACAGAAATCAAGGATTGATACATTTTCAGCTGGTTTTTGTGCCCCCGTGAACACTGCAGCAGAGTCAGGAGCACTACAATGAATTCATTATCCCAGGAATAACAGTAGGGTTCATGCTTGAAAACCCCTTTTTGGGAGTTTTGAAATGACAAAGCTGTCCTAAACCAGGAGAAAATCAACATAACTAAGATGACCTGTGACATTTATCCCACATGCCTTGTGTTAGCATTACCAACCCTTCTGTGCAAAGGTTATTGCTGAAGTTCCTGAGGGATTCCTGCCTGCCTGCCTATGTCTGCCCTTTTCAGACACTGAGATGGGAAAGGCCTAGAATAAATAAAAATTCTTAGTTTTTGAGATAGGTAGGAATAAGGGATACTGGCTCTGCTTTTAAATCTTGAATTGGATTGGTATTTTAAGACACTAAAATGCACAGCCCCTGCTCCCTTGGTTTTCCACAGCTGTAAGTGCAAAGGACATTTAGTGCCCACCTAGAGAAAATATACTATATACACAATATGTTTGATGCTGCAGCTGTCCAAATAAGTGCTGGTTACCTTAGTTTTAAGTAATATTGGTGATTATTTAATCTCAGGTGAATTTAGAGAATGCCTCATAATGAAAAGTTTTTCTGCATTTTCATTGTCTTGAGCAATGTTGCTTTGCTTTTGGGGCTGGTTTTTGTTATCTTAGAGCAGCACAGTGGAGCTTGCTCTATTATTTTCTCTATTCATTTTATTTTCATTCTACCATATGTACTTAATAGCTTAGGATGTCCCAGAAAGTTGTTTTCCTGTTCATTCTCTCTATACAAACCTCATATCCAAAAATACATCCACGGATAATGGAGTATGTTACTGTGTGCAAGGACATCCTCCCTTCAGCCAAATGGGAATGTGAGGTGTTTATTGCCACAATCAAGAAGGGTTAAAGGAATGCAGTTTTTTCTTCATAGGAGATTAAAAGCTCTGGAATCTGAACCCACAGCTCTGTAACACTATTGGAAAAGAGCAATGGAGCTTGAACTAAATTATAATGTTTAAAATACATGCAAAGTATGTTGCTTTAATTAAGACATTAATAACCTAGTTATCTCTGCCTTCTCTCATTTATATTTTTAAATGTTTCCATTCTTGTTTTATTTTTATATGGCAGCTGCTAATGATTGTGTTAAACCTCACTAACGTGAAAACCTTAATTTAACTGATGCTGCAAAAGGTGTTTCATAAAAAATCATCTGCCTGAGGGGACTTTTTTCAGTTCCTAAAAAAAAATTCTCAGATTTAGAAAATATATTTTCAGTGTATTAGCTTATAATGTTTGTAATTGTTTGGTTTGGGGGTTTTTTTATTACCACTTTTTAAAGGCTTTAGCAGTTTTGACTCTGAATTTGACTCTGACATCTGAATTGATGAGACGGTACTGGGGTTATCCTGCCCTGCCATGTTTTGTATTTCAGCTGTTCATGTCCCTGGTAAAACAGCTGAAGAGTTGCTTGGATATTTGGAAAGGAAAGTAGAAAAGTTTGTGTGCTGTGCTGTAGCAATTTGAAATATCACAGTTCACACGCCACACTGAATGTAGCCCTTCCTTGCCACGTTCTTTTGGTGACTCTCGTGGTGTTTATAAAGTGCTGGTGTGGCAGCCATGCGCATTAAGTCCGTTTTTATCCATTTTTGGGTTTTTCCTTGGCCCCTTCCCTAAAGGAACTGAAATTGGAGAGCTCAGCTGTTCTGTGTGTTGTGAAAACTGACAAGCTAATCTTAAATATATCTCTGTGTGTACAGATGAAAATGTATGACTTGAGGTTTTTCCAAAAGAATCCAGAGTCCTGGAAGGAATTGGGCATTCAATGCTGTTGAAAACCTCAGTAATGCAACATTCTATTTCTAGGTGCTTAGATCTCATTGCTAATGTAATCCCTGGATATCAAACACACAAATTAGTTCATTAACTCATCTCCTATAGCCTGCTGAGTAACAGCTACTCAAAAATAGCTTTCTCCTGTTTCTGCCCATTGGTTAATTAGATTTGTTCTTCCCAAATCACAGATGTTATATTTTCTGAAATTTCACTGGAAAAGACTGTATGTTTTAAGGACCTCCAGCCCCCTGAGATTTACTCATTATCTGCCAGTGGTAAAATGTGTCCTTTTCTTTCATCTGTGTTTTCTTCCTTAGACTGCTGTTGCTTAATTAAGATACAATTTTTAATTCTTATTTTATTTCCTGGCCATATTTCAGACCATTTTATGGGATCATTTTCAGGTTGCCGTGTCTTCTAGTGTTTCTTGATTTTGTCACTCCAGGACATTTCTATTTACAGGAAAAAATATTCTTTATATCTATGTTTTCAAGTAAAAGGTTAGATTTTCATTTCACCACTAGCTTTTCCACAGCTTGACTGACAAATCAGTCAAGATCATTGTGGGGCTTTATGGCAGGGAAAGGGAGAGTTAACCATACATGAATACAGCATGATCTTGCTAGTTGATTTTTCAGATGATTGCTTCTTTCTGTTGGAAAGCTGTCCTAACACTGCATTAATTCACTGTCTCAGTCAACAGTGGATTAGAAAACTACAATTTTCATTTATGAGGGCTTTTTTTATCTCAGCCCATCACAAAAAGGATGGATTTGGGCTATTGGAAGAAATAAGCAAGAAAAGAAAACACAACAAAATTTTAATAACAAACTTTGAAACTTGAAATTTTAACTTAGCTCCCATTCCAGCCTGCAAATTACTTTGGATTCAGTGCTCCTTTGGGCAACTTTCCATGGAGAGAACTCTGCAGGCACTTGGCTTTTAGTGGAGCCTCTATGAGCAGACTCTTGGGCAACCTGCAACCTCAGCACTTAGTGCTTAGGACACACAAAAATAAACAGAGTCCTGCTTGGTTCCAAGGTCTGTAAGTTTTCAGAGAGGCTTTTTCTTGCACTGCCAGACCCAAGGGCAGAAGCTCTCCAGGCAGCAGGAACCCAAGCCCAGAG